>NW_028274813.1:98517196-98668712 GCF_037043125.1 Eumetopias jubatus
TTCGATGGCACACATCTCCCATCAAATATGGAAGCAGCAAAAGCAGCATAGGACATACATTTCGGATACCTTGCAGGTCTGATGGTTTTATCCTACCCCTACTCTTGATTCATAGTTCGGCTGGGTATAGAATTTTAAGGAGGAAATCATTTTCTCCTAGGATTTGGAGGCGTCAGTGGCTTGACTGTCTTTTAGCTTCTAGCTGCTGAGAAATTTGACAGTATTCCGATCCAAAGTACTTTGTATGTGACCTCTCTCTCTCTTGCTCTTGCTCACTCTCTCTCTCCTCTCAACATTTAGGGTCTTTCTCCACCCCCCCAGGATACTGAAGTTCCATGATGATGTGTTTTGGTGTCAGTCACCCCCGCTTTCTTGTGGAAGTGTATGTAGGGTGGGTTGCTACTGACTGGACTTGTTCGATCTAGAAAAGTGTTTGTTGATTTCTGGGAAATTTTCATGTAGTAGTTATTTGATAATTTACCCATTTCCACTTTCTATTTTCTCATGCTGCAACTTCTTATAGTCAGCTATTGGATCTCTTGGATGATTATTATTATACTCTCATTCATATTCATTATAGTTTTCTCTTTTTTTAAGATTTTATTTATTTATTTGACAGAGAGAGACACAGCGAGAGAGGGAACACAAGTAGGGGGAGTGGGAGAGGGAGAAGCAGCCTTCCCGCTGAGCAGGGAGAATGATGTGGGGCTCAATCCCAGGACCCTGGGATCACGACCCGAGCCAAAGGCAGACGCTTAACAACTGAGTCACCCAGGCACCCCTGTTTTCTCTTTTGTTTTATTCTGCTCCTTGAGCTATCTGTTTCTTTCAAGTGCCATTTTTCCCCCTGTTTGATTTTGGTCTTTCTCTCATGTTAGAGACCTTCTTCTAATTTCTTCTATCCTTGCTGTCTAGTGAGTTGTTGGAAAGTTGAGGGGGATCTATTTGGGGCCTAGAGTGATGGGGGCACCCAGCCTTTCTTTGGGAGATTTCCAAATGTCAGCATCTCTCCATCTTCCTCTCACACTGGCCAGGTTCTTCAGAAAGTCTCCTGCCTTCAGGGTGTGCTCGATTGCCCACATTTGGGTAAGTGTCCTGGTATTCACCATTCAGACTGTAGTCCTTCACTCCATTCCCCATCTTTAATAAATTGCCTCCCCATCCCTGTGCATCCATGAGTGCCCTTGAGTCTACCCCTCTGTGGTCTCTCTCTTTAGAGGGGCCACCACCAGATGCAGGGGCCGGGGGAGGGTTTCCCTATCACACTATCAGTGAATCCTCTGGTTTTTAGCTCATCTCTTAGACCGATTTGCAGAGCATCCCCACTGCCTCCATTTCTGGAACATTTCTGGATTTAAGTGCTGTAAGTTGGCTTGCTTTTTATTGGTTTCCCCTCACTTGTGGACAGTTACATATCAGCTTTCTGTACTCTAGTAGGTGACTGAGTGCACGGGTTAGCATAATTTTTATTCTCCTGTCATCTCAGTAGGACTTCGGTAGAGAATGGATTTAAATGCATGTACTCCATCTGCAGTATTTAACTGCAAGTCTTAAGTAATCTGTTCAACAACCTTATGATGTAGGAACAATTATTATCCCTGTCTTACAGATGGTGAAACAGGCATAGTTTCCGGTCATGCAGCCAGGAAGTGATAGAGTTGGATCTTAAACCCAGCTCTGTCTGACCCTCTGCCTAGTGGCTTTTCAAAGCAGTGGTGCTTACTCTTGTTTGACAAGATAATCTCCCAGGGAGCTTTAACACATGCTAATACCTGGGCCACATTGAAACCAATCAAATCAGAGCTTCTGAGGATAGACTCAGGCACTGATGGTTTGTCACACCTGCCCCGGGGAGATTCCTGCGTGCACCCTGAATTGAGAACCACTGCTCTGAATTCTCCTCCAGTTCCAGGATTCTTTCTACCACTTTCCTTTTGGAACAGAGGATCACCCTGCAGAGTGACCATCGGGATCTCTCTGTGAAGCTCCTCAGGCCCCTTCCCCAACTGCCCTCCATCCCTTCCACCTGTGTTCACTTTTTCACCCACTCTATTCAGATAGGGTTGCCAGAGTTAGCAAATAAAAATATGGGACTCCCACTTCAATTTACATCTCATATAAACAACAAATACTGTTTTTAGCCTAATGTCCCATGGAATATTTGTGACATACTAAAAAATTATGTTGATTCTTTGAAACTCAAATTTAATGGTGTCCTGCCTTTCATCTGGCACTTCTATGTTCAGAGCATCAAAATGGCAGAACATTCGAGATTTATAGAACCTTCCAGCTGGAAGCAGCCTGGCTTTAAACCTCTGTGCCCCCCTGGACTCCCCTTGGCATTTCCACCCCTTCTGTCATAGAATCCAGTGGGTGGGCAGAACCAATGCCCCCACCTTGCCTTCTCTTCCTCTTATACATAGCATGTTCATACTTCTCAATGCCTGCTTAAATCCCCCCACTTCCAAACATTTTCCTCTTTTCTCCTCTGTGACCCCACAGCATTTTGTTTGGGACTAATGAACAAGTTGGAGCTACTAAGTTCATTCCCCGTGTTGTGAGATGTCACTCGTCTGCTTCCCTGATTTGCCTGCAAGCATCCCCAGGACTGAGATCTTGTCCTGTTCATGGTCTAGTCCCCTCAGCACTTGCGTCTCTGGGTGTGGGAGTGAGGAACGGAAGCCCTTAGGAACCAGTTGTCAGGAAACTGTGCTCTCCTTGCACCCTCCTCCCTTAGGCTGCCCTGCAGTCCCTTTGGCAAATCTCCTCTTCCCGCCTTGCCAGGCTCTAGGGCATGTGATTTAAGGAGACACTCACTTTCAGTGTCGTGCATGTACGACCCTGAGCTTGCATGACACTGACCGTGAGTACCTTCTTATGTTTTAAGGAGTCTTGCTGACCTTACCCTTGTCTGGCCCTGCCTCTTGGGGAGAGAACACTCACTGCGTGGCCCCAAAGAAAACTGGCCTTGGATCACCCAAGTGGTAGGGTGTGTTTCCCAAACTTCTCATGTTTGGCTTGTGTCCCCCTCCCCTCATCGGCAGCATGTGGATGCGGAGGTCTGTGCCTATCTCCGTGGGGCCACCAGCGCATTGCCAACACGCGAGAGCACGTGTGTGAAACATACACCGTAGGGACACAGAAGAGTCTCTGAAACTTTCTGAAGTCTGCAGACAAATATTCAGGGAATATGTAGTAAGAAGGAAAATCCATTCCTGTCCTTGAGGAGTCTATGCTGTGTAAGTGTCTCAAGTTAGAATTATATACCTGTCAATAAAAATACATTCTTCCCAAAACAAAATCACAAAACTTTCTGTATTAGCTTTAGTGGAAACAGGGTCTTTGATGCCATTAACTCGCCATGTTATTGTAGAAGTCACTTAACCTTTTGGACCTCGGTTTCTTTGTTTGTAAGATGATGGGGGCTCAGATGAGGCAATCTCTAGAGCCCTTTGTATTTTAAAACTTCCACGATTTCTTTTATCTTAGGATTTCATTCCCTCCTAAACTGGTCCATCTCTCCTGCCAAGTGACAGAAATATTTCTATTTGGGACATCTTTCTGGATTTATCACTTATTTTAATCTAGTTCCCTATCCTGGCATACTGCTTTGTCTAAAACCTGTATTTTAATTTTTTAAATGCAATTTGTCCTTTATAACTCTTTTTCATGTCCCATAAAAATGATGGATGGGGGAAGATAGATAAAGCTACAGATCAATCTTAGATTCTGATAATCTAATAAATGCTTTGAGCACTGATCTTGCAGTTTATGACCCCTTGCCAATTGATTTATGGCCTTGTAGTAAATTTTCTCTCCCACTTATCCAGTATTTATTGGAACATCTTGTTCTTAACAGACGAAGTACTGTATAAAACATCTGTCAAAACAAAAGGCAATTCAATTAAATATCTTTTACTTCCAAATCTACTTCTCTGGTTCTCTCTAGCATCCAGATTACAAAACAAGCCGTGAATGGTTGTTCAACCTCAAAACTTTGAGCAAGGTTTCAGGAACATAAAATATACTTGAAAAATCATTACAACAAAAGTTGATGTGAAAGGAATGAAAAATCCCTATTTGGTCCACATTAGAGGCTGGACCCTGCTTCATATTGATGCTGGCTCACTGAGGGCCCCCCAATCTCTCTGTCAGTAATGACCCCATTACTCATTTTCCTCTTACAGTCCCCAGCATTGGAAAGATTTTCTTCAGAAACAAACTTTATTTACCTGGTATGAACTAGCTTGGTTCTTAATCTCAAGATATATTGACACCTGGTTAGTCTGTGATAATCCACATTTGCTCACAGAGTTGAGATAATTCCAACCAAAACTAAAGGAAAAAACAGATATGTGCAATTTCTTTAGGCATTTTGAAAAACTGAAATAAACTCAGGGTCTCTCCCTTTTACTGTTTTGAAGGGACAGCTAAGTAAATACAGACAGATATTTTCACTCAGATCCTTTTTTTTCCTATTATCAAGTCCAGTCGGAGGATGGGGGGAAGAGCCTATTTCTCCAAGAATTTCAGTCGTGGGGGGACCCCTCAGCTCTTTGCAGCAGATTCATGCGTCTGTACTTCTTGTAATGTTTCCTTTGTGCAAGGGTGAGAAGTGTTCCGATCGGTGTCCTTGGCCACTTTCTTTTGACCTGCAAAACCCCAAGCTCTACTCTGAAGGTCATTTTATGGATGGTTTGTGTATGTGGCTTAGTGAGCCCCAGACTGCAACATTTCCATAGCTTAAACTTCTCCAGAATTCAAGGTTCCAATTTTGTTATTGTTGCTCCTAAATGCTCCCCAAATGTAATGGGGATGGATGACATATTGAAAGCATATGTCTGTTTACCTCCATATTGATGTCATTTCCTATAACACCAAGAATTACATGTGAAGTACAGGGAGGTGGGGAGCACATGGGGGGATCTGACAAGCAGAAGCAAAGGCCAAACGCATTCTAGGAGAGAACTCCATAGTAGTTTTGATGTTAAAGTTGAAACCTGAAATATAGTCTCATCTCAAGGGGAAAAAATCCTGTCGATGGACATCAGTAGTACCTGAGCCATTTTCTTCTTTATCTTAACTCAGGAAATTTTGGAAACAGTCCTAACGGCATACTTTCATGTTAATTGCCACGGTGGTGGCTATTTTTCCTCTGGGTTTAACCTTTCAACTGTGATGTCCCCATATTCACAGGGAGTAAGGATGAAATAGATAACTAGTCAACAGATCTCGAATTTGTTCCCCAGGTCTCTTACGGAAGTTGCTGACCGTCGAAGAGGGGAAAACAGCAGGTTAGAATAATACAGGAGCAGATTTTGGCACATGGCTGATTTTTGTCATCATCTCTGGCCTGGGTGCTCCCAGCTCCACTGTGGACAGAAGGTATTTTAACTACCATCTTTAAAACTCAGCCACCGAAGCCCCCAAATACCTTTTTTAAATGTTGCAAACTGTCCTTGGGCATGTAACATTTAAAATGGGAGCCCAGGGTTTCTCCAACGCTGAAATAACTCCAGTGAAAGCCAGTGGGACTGCGAGACCCTCCATTTGAGCCCCACATCCCCCAAAACGCTCTCAGTGGTGCCAACCTCCAGAGTAGGTCTGGAGCAGGACTGTAAGGCGGCGGTGTATGCAGGGGGCCCGGGGGCACTACTTGCTACTTCCCCTTGTGTCCTGCTTTCTTGGGTAAGTCACAGCTGCACCAAAGGCCACCGACCCAGGGGGTGCCTGTCTGTCCCAGCTGGGTCCCCTCACTGACCTGCTCTCGGAGGGCCCAGGGTCCCAGCCCCACCCAGAGTGCAGAGGCTCCCAGATCAGATGGCCCCCATTTGGCATTGGCAGGCCAAGTGACCTTGGGCAACTTCTCCGTCTTTCTGTATCTTAGTCCCCTTACCTGTAAAATGGGTTTTGTGAAGATCAAATATAATGATGTATACGAAGCACTCAGTACAGTGCCTGGGACTATGAGGAGTGCAGTAAATAGTGGTTCTTATCATTCGTGTGATTAACAACATGGGAGTGGAAGTGACCGTGTGCGATAATGCCTCAGCGCTTTCCACCTGCATTTCTACCTGCAGGTGCCTTAGGCCAGAGTATGGCAACCCTTGCACTTGACTTAAAGCCACTGGCTGACGCTGCTTGAGGCTGGCGTGTGTGAAAGTGAAGGAGGCCATGCTGTCCTTAGCAGCGTGAACTTGAAAGGGCATGAGCTGGCCATGAAGTTGATCAAAGTGCTCTCGTGAAGGTTCATGGAGCACTGGCTGGGTACCAGCTCCTGGGGATCACGCAGGGGCGAGACAGAGACCGTTCCTGTCCTCAAGGAGCTCCCAGTTGGGCAAGGGAGAGAGCAGCAAACTAATCACTGCCCTGCAAGTCTCCTGCATAGTTTCTGTTCTATTCTACGGCTTACGGGCACGGCCTTCCCCCACGAGGCTCACTCCCCACCGTCTTCCCTCCCACCAGGACGTGCCCAAAGTTGGAGCCATTTCTCCCTAGTCTTTCAAGACCCTTCTCTATGGTAGGTCCCCACTGCACCCAGGCTATGATGCTTGAGCACACCTGCCTATGTAACTAAGTCTGGTTCCTGTACCTGTGGCTAGATGAGCCCACCCGCCAGCGTACAGAGAGCAGAGAGAGAGAGCGAGATTTGTCTGGCAGATTCAGTATTTCAGTCTAGGGTCTTCAGGTAGGGCCCATTGGAGTCAATTCCTAGGGAGGGTCCACCTCCTGAATGTTCCACTGATAAGTAGTAGTTTCAGCAATTCAAATAACATTCATGGAACCTTCAGGAGGTGAAAAGCACTGTGTTAAACACCGAGGATGCACTACCTCCCTTAGTTCTTTTTCTCCACCCTTGAAATTGGTACTGTAATTCACCCAGTTTTACAGAGGAGGAAATCGAAGCACGCCCAGGCTGAGTAGCGTCCCAAAGTTTGTCAGCAGCAGAGCTGGGGTCTGAATTGTTTCCCATTCTCTCTGTTTCCTGTTCCGCGAAGCTCTTGCCAGGGACGCAGGTACTTCTTGCTATTGCTGGTGTTCAGCTTCCATTTCATCCAAAGCCTTGTCTCTGGCGTTCAAGGTCTTCCACGGCTGGGAACCAGCCAGCCCTCTGCAGTCACCTTTCTTCTCCCCCCTCAGTCATCCCAGGCTGATCCCCACCTCTGCACCACTAGCTGGTGGCCCTCCAAACAACCTCCCCCAGAGACCCCCCGCAGCCTCCAACACCCGGCTCACACGGCACTGCCTCCGCTGTGATCTCTGGGACCTTTCCACCCTGATTCTCCTGCAACA
This sequence comes from Eumetopias jubatus, assembly GCF_037043125.1. Lineage (NCBI taxonomy): Eukaryota > Metazoa > Chordata > Mammalia > Carnivora > Otariidae > Eumetopias > Eumetopias jubatus. The sequence goes on from NW_028274813.1 coordinate 98,524,490, forward strand.
CTTCAAAAATGTCACCTGTCCATCTGAAGGGGCAGCTCTGCAAGCACTTGTCCAGTTCTTTACCTTCCTAGGCATTGGGAATGTGGGTACGATCTTGCCTCCTGCCCAGAGTCCATTCCCCAGTCAGTAGGCATGGTTAAAGTGCTTACCCCCACACAGGCTGTGGATCTGGCCACTGTGAATTCTAAGCTCTAGTTTGCTTGAGTTTATTGTTGTCATGTGGACAAGTTAATAAATAAACAACAAGAAATGGCTGGAAAACCATGGTGTGATGCCCTTTTGGCAGAATGATGAAACAGGCAACGTTTGTCCGCTTTGTTGCTTGTCCTATGTCTTTGAGTTGTGCCTTCGTGAGCCCCATAACTTGTCACTTATCCTTGGACACTGTACCCAGACCTGCTCGCAGAGCCCTGATTCTGCCCCCAGGAGTAACCGATGGCTGGCGTGTGTCCTGGGAGGTGCCATCTGTTTTCACTGGAACCAAAGCTTTAAGGTAAAGGAAAGAAGGTTCGATGGAAGGATTGCAGGCATCCTCAGGCAAGGGAAGTTTGCTTACCCCCCTGAAATTACATGTGAGCTTCCTGAGTTCGTCCTTGTGTGGACATTTTCACTGTTCTCTAAAGGATAAGTTTTTGCAGAGAGATCTCAGGGTGGGGAGGCTGGGGCCCTGCTGGCTGTGGGAGTTCCTGTGCCAGCTGATAAGTCTGTCAGCTCCTGAAGAAAGGGGGTGCCCCATAGCCTGACCCGGCTCTTCTCCTCTTACCTCTTGGGCTGCCCCTCCATGGACGCCTCTCCTTCCCCTCACTTTCCAACAATGGGCTTCTTTCAGCCCCTCTCCCTTCCCTTTGCCATTCCCCCCTCTATGAGCTCGTCTCCTCTCATGGTTTCATCAGCACCTCTTTGCAGATGCTGAGCAAGTCGACCTTTTCCGCCATGACCCTTTCCTGTGGCCCAGACAGCATTTTCAGCCGCTGACAGGACATCTCTCCTCACATATCCTGAAGGCCCTCGGTCTCAGTATGCCCACCTGCTCACTCCCTTCAAGATGTGCAGGTGCCTCATCTAGGGGTCCATTTCAGTCAGGGCTCTGCCAGGCTTTCAAGAGCTCCTGGCTAGGAACTGAGACAGCTGTCAAGAGTCTACTGGGCGCCCACTGTGTGTCAGGCAACATGCTTGGGCTCGGGGTAGAGAGATGAGTACAAATCACTGACAGACCTTAAGACTAGAGAAGGGGAGAGATGCATAAACAATCACTAGGGAGAGGGAAGTGCAGGGTGTTATGCACAGCAGCATTTGATGCATGTTTCTTGGTGAGGACAACCTCAGTCTTGGCTGGTCTTGACCTTCCTCCCCATTTCCACTGCCACCATCTTGGTTCAATTCCACATCCCTCATATCTAGATTATAGCAACTATCTCCTCTCTGTCTCCTTAATTGTGAATCTCTCAGTCACTAGCGAATTCTTCCAAAATACCACTCTCACTAGTTTACCCCAATTCTCAAGAAAAAAAATCTACCCCGGTGCCGCCTCCTTTCTCTGCAGACTGCTCTCAGTACCGTGGTTAGAGCATGGGGTCTGGTGTCAGGCTCACTGGGCTGGAATTTCAGCTCCGCTACTTACCTGCTATGTAACCTCCTTCAGTTCCTCATCCGTAAAACAGAGATAATAAGTCAGCCTCCTTTGTGGAGTCGTAAGCACAGAGTAAGTTAATATAAGCAAAAGCACTGAGTAAGGTAGCCATTATTGTTCTTTGCTGCCAAGTAGTAGGGGCCCTCTGTGCCCCCCAGGCCCTGTCACAGGTCTTGAGGATAGCTGTCTCTGTGTTTCCCATGATGACAACCTTCCCTGAGACACCAGGCTTTTCTGGTTATGTTGCTCCTTCCCGTATGTCAGACCTAAATCAGTTCCCTAAACCTGTGTGGAATCTGCCCAGCTTCCTTAGTTCCAGTAACTTCACTGTCATCTGGGCTTGGATCAGAGGTATAGTAGAGCCCCTTAGAGTTTTTTGGAGACTTCCTACATATATACTGCTCTTCCTTCAAGCCGTTAAAGACTCTGTCTGGAAGTTTAAAACTGGCAGCATTGAACATGAAAACACTATTACCTCCTGTCCGGGTTACAGGCACAACCTCCTACCTGCCCTTTGTACCCTCTCTGACGAGGGGCTGGCAAATTTTTCTATACAGGCTCAAATAGTAGACACTGTAGGCATCGCAGGCCATATGCCTACAGCTCAATTCTCAACTGCTCAACTCTGCTGTCTTCGTGAGAAAGCAGACAGAGCCCAGATGCGGCTGTGTTCCCGTATAATTTTTGCATGTGAAATAGGGGCTGGGCCTGGTTTGGCCCGTGGGCTGTAGTTTGCCGAGCCCGGCTCTCGCTGCGAGCCTGTTCACTGGACAGACCCCTCTGCTCAGCGAGCCTCCCCACAGTTTCCTCCCGGGGACGGAGTATTTCCTGATGCTTGGACTCCAGTCAGTCCCAGCAAATGTTTAAGTGGCCTGGGGTGTTAAGGTGAACTAGTACTCCTCGCCTGACAGCTTTGGTCCTGAGATCAGCCGGAGCAAGGGGGGACAGGCCCGGGGGGCACGTGACGTTTAAGCAAAAGGAAACCAGAGGCTCTTCTCATCCCCTTTTTCCTCCCTAACCCACGGCTCACTCATGCTGCCCTCAGCCCTAGTCCCAGAGGTAAATAAATATACATTTTATAGCCACTTCAGACAGATTTTTTATTATTAAGAAAGGAAATTAAAAGTCTCTGAAGTGTAGATAATATGGAGTTCACCGGACAAATTGACAATGGCCAGGAAATTTGAAACTGAGGGCTGCAGGCTCTTCCCCCGGAGGACCCTTGGCCTGCAATCTTTCTGGGCTGGGCCGGCTTCAGGGTTGGTGGTACGGCCTTGACCGTGCTGTCAGTGGGCCCAGAGCTTCTCTGTGGGCCAAGCTGCTTTGCCCAGTATCGATTTGGCATTTGTAAAGATCGCTCCACCCCGGGCGCTCTTCTCCCCTTTGCCTTCCCAGAGGGTTGGTAGGGAAGTCACTTGACTGTCCAAAGAAAACCCCAATCACTAAACCCTGGGTTGCTCTCTCTTAATGGAATCTTCCTTTGAAGGAGACGGACACATCTCTCTGGGGACTGCCCTGCTTACATTCTCCATAACCCCTTTGGTTGTCACCAGGGGAGTAATTATAACTTAAATCGATGGGTACTTGAGAGAAGGTGAACTATTTGCCCTCTCCTAGCACTTGACATTTTGAACATTGGACAATGAAGGGTGACTTTGTTTATTTATTGAGCTATTAGGGCTTAATGCTAAAAGGGGTTCCTGACAAGAACTGAAAGAAACCTCCTTTTTGGGATAAAATCTTTAAGCATAAATTGCTTTGTCACTGGTCAATATTTGAGAAAAAAATTCCGGGGAAAGCTATATCCATTTGATATCGTGTACATTTTTCTATATCTCACTGGGTATGCCAAGCCAAAAGTAACTGCTTTCCCCAGTATTTCCGACATCTGGTCTTAATATTTGAGTCTTTGTTTCATGTACTCTTGATAGACAACATTTTTTGTGTGTGGAGTATTTTGTTATTAGACTCTATGAAATGTTGATATTAATCTGAATCGCCCTGGTCTTCATGGAACACAAGGCCAGTTGGGAACTATCCTTGGGTGCATCTTTGGGAGAGTATTTTGGGGATCATGCAGCATATTTTGACATTCTCCCAAAGGCGTCTGACTTTGTTTTGTAGAAACACTGTGTGTGCTTTTGACCCAGAGGACCCCTGGGCAGGGTTGCTGCTTACTTCCAATCTCCCCAACCGGGGTATGGGGTGCTGTTGTGTTAGGAACGTTGGCAGGTTGAAAGGTCAGAGGTTAGGATTTAGCTTCTCAACTCAGTGTTTGTGGATCCAAAGGAATTGAAGGGCTCTGTTCGTATATGGGTGAATTGCATTCTGAAGGGGGCCTTCAACCCTTTCTGGATCTGAATGGATGTTAAGAGCTGAGTGTGGAGGACCGGCTGCTCTCCAGACCGGCCAGGCCTGTTTGCAGATGGACAAAAATGAGCCGGTCCCATGCAGAGTGATGCCCTCTGTCACTGTCAGCATCTTTCAGGAAAAAAGCATGCTTGATGGAATGAGCACCAGGTGTTGTGTGCAACTGATGAATCACTAAATTCTACCTCTGAAACTAATAATACACTGTATGTTAATTGAATTTCCAAAAAAAGCGTGCTGATGAAAGTAAAATGTAGAAGGTTTATGAAAACGAAGAACGGTGCTGTTTCCATGGAAGAAGTAGAATGAGGAAGCGTGGCGAGGCTGGGGCCAGCCGATTTGGCAGCCACCTGCATCGCAGACCTGGGGCCCAGGACAGTCACAGAGCAAGTCAGTGTTACGCGCGGTCTCCAAGGTTACGAATCACCTGGAGATGGAACAGAGATTCATCTTCCCTGATTGGAAATACTGATTCCCATTTACACATATTTCACATAGTTTCCTTTTCCCTTTAAATTCATTAAGTCAGTAAAACTTTCTAATGTAGACCCCCTATGCTGGCGGAGAAGCACGGAAACCATTCAGAACTCGAGGGGTACAGTGATGTGTGGACTTCTGCAGCATGCCCCCTCCCGAGAGCTGCCCCTTCTTGATCTTCTTCCCACAGCACCTGCCTCCCCCCAAGACAATGTCACAGTTTGGGTTTCTGTTTTTTAACTCCATACCATTCTACTTTGAACTAAACTTCATTACTATGTTGTGGATTCACAGATGCTTTCAAGTTCATGGAAGAAGAAAATTAAATAGAAATGCACCCAATATAATAGAAATGGATCATCCAGTCCAATAAATGAAGATATACTTAGAAACCTTGTATGAGAAAAATCCTGGAGCTTTCCCAGCCAAAGGTTAGGGGTGCTTCAAAAGAGGAAAGGATCTTTTAATCCCCAGGATGAACATTCACTTTGGCAACCACTAAGAAAGATTTATAAAGTTACAGATTGCTCTTGGAGTCCCGGTGTCCTGCCCGACTTGTTTTAACTCTGCTCACTGATGGAAGGACCTCCACGATGCATTGTTAAGAGAAATGAGCAAGGTGAGAGCAGTGTGCATGGTTAAAACATCACAAAGCCTATCTGTGAGCATGTGCGTGTGCATGTGCGTGTGTGTGTGTGTGTGCGTGTGTGTGTATAGAATGTAGCTGGAAGGTTACATGCCTCCAGCAAGACAAGCTGGATGGCTAGGGTCCAGAGCAGGAGAGGGATTTGCTTTTCACCATAGGGTCTTTTGTTGTCTTTTGAAATCTAGACCATGTACATGTATTGACTGTTCCTCCCCCAAAAGAATTATTTAGACCTACCAACTGAAAAACCAACTACTTCCTGAGCCCCCAATCTACGCTGTGTATGTAGTCAACTTTCTGAAAGGAAACAAAACTTACTAACCTAATTTATAGAAACAAATATTCTCACCCTGGCCCCTTGTCTATCCCATGGGCAGACCAACCAACAGACTCCGAGTGCCATGATAATTAATAAAGAAGTAAAATATTTCAGACTTTTCCCACTGCCCTCCACCCCTTGTATGTTAGCAGTCATGGCAGGGGAACTGTGAGTGGGAGGCTAGACATCAAACCGGATTTGCATTTAGGTTGATGGCTCCTAATGTTTACAAACAGGCACCCCTAAGCATGGGAAGACACGTCCTGGATTATTTGGGATCCGCCTGCAGGGGGCTAAGTTTATTTACAAGTGAGTGTGCCCAGAATCGGGTTTTGCATCAAACGCCATGATTAAGGCACATGGTTAATGATAAAACAAATAAAAACAACTCTCTAAAAATGTCACATATGAGAAGGAAATGAAAGTGAAGGGGAACCTGACCTCTATAATCCCATAACATTCCAAATATAATCGCTATCTGACTCAGATCTCAGAGTTAATGGAGCAGAAGTCATTTTTTTTTAGTGGCTTATCTTTGTCACTAACAAAATAATAATTTGGGGGGAAAGTCTGTCATGATTTCCCCTGAGTTTAAATTGCTCTGTCCTGCACAGATCCATAGGGCTCTCCAGGGATGAAGAGGAACGAAGTTATTTCCTAGGGCTGGGATATTAGGGGTCCAGTTTGGCTCTATGGTGTTGCTCTCTTGCAAGACAGGAGGTACGGACAGGGACACGCAGGTGGAGTCAGGCTGCCCCAGGTCCATTCCTGTGCTGCCACTTACTGACTTTGTAGCTGGACACAAGCCACACTGCGTTGCTGAATTTCACTTTTCACATCTGGACCGTGGGGTTAATGACACTGACTTGGAAGCCCTGTTTGTTTTTTGTTTTTTTTTAAAGATTTTATTTATTTGACAGAGAGAGACACAGCGAGAGAGGGAACACAAGCAGGGGGAGCAGGAGAGGGAGAAGCAGGCTTCCCGCTGAGCGGGGAGCCCGATGCGGGGCTCCATCCCAGGACCCTGGGATCATGTCCTGAGCCAAAGGCAGACGCTTAACGCCTGAGCCACCCAGGCGCCCCGGAAGGCCTGTTTTGAAGACTGGTCTCCAGCACCTGCATGCATTCAGCACGTAGAAATGTCTGATCCTCTCCCTCTGCAGAGATCCCTGAGATGCGAATCACCACCCCCACAGCGGCTGCAGCCCCATTCCCTCCTTGCCAGCTGCCTGAGTAAGTGTTCCAGGATCCTGACCTTCCATGGAAATGGACGAGTGCTTGCTCAGAGGTCCACGATGCGCTACAGATGGCCTTATCTGGTAGGGACCTCGCTTTCTCAAGAGGAGCTTGAATTTCCTTCACTTGGAGAAATGCTATTTCACAGTCCCTCGGTAGATGTCAGCAGCAGCGAACATCTCCATGCCACATGAAAAGCAGGTTGGCTTAGAAACAACTTTCCCAATTAAAAAAATTAAAAAAAAAAAAAAAAGTCAATGCCTCCTTTGCAATTCTCTTCAGAAATCCCAGAACCAAAATGGTGAGATTCTTGAGAGGATTACCAAGCATGCATTTGCATTTTAAAGACAACCTTTTCTTCTCAGTAATGAAAACATCATCCCAGAGATGGTTAGGGATTATAGCAAACTTTTTAGAATTTTCTGCAAGTTTATCTTGCATTTTACCCTCCAGGCAAGAGTGAAATAATAGAAGATGTCCAATATTTTGTTTCTTCCTGTGAAGTAAATCAAAACCGTGGGAATGTTTTCCCCTAATTTAATTTACTGCTGTCTCCTCGAATGTATCTTTTATTGTACTCAATTAACCCTCTGATTGTGACCACAACGGCAATGAGGTCAAAGAGTAAGAGTTTTCTTGTCAGAAAAAAAAAGGGCTGATTGGAGTTTGTGGCCAAGTAATATTTGGATGTGGATACCGACCCGGGGTTTTGCTTATGACATTTAATCCACCAGCCGACTCCCCTTCCCACTCTCTCCTTCTTGCCTGCCCCACCCCAGGTTTGATATAAGCTGGGCCAGAACTGCTAAGTGGGAATGTCTCTATCACTTCCATACCTTATTGTCCCCAGTGATATGTAATTTTGCCTCCAAACTTGACTTCCTGGCAGGTTGGCTCTTGTATTTTAGATTTACTTGCTTCTGCTCCTCATTTCTTTCTGAGCCTTCAGTCTGTGGTTTCCTGTCATTTCTATCACAGCCTATGTTTTGGTGGTGGTGGTGGGGAATAGATGGTGCCCAAGGTTTGAGAATTTATAGCTGCTGTCTTTAGGTAGTGAGCTCCCTGTCACTAGAAGTATTTATTCATCAGTGATTCTCAATTATGGCTGCACATTGGGATCGTCTGAGAAGCAAACAACAACTAGGGTGACCAGCCATCTCAGTTCCAGCACCGAAAACTCCACATCCCAAGGAACACTTTCATTCTGGGCAAACAGAGATGTTTGGTCACCTTACCAATGTTTTCCATTCCCAGAGATTCTGGTGTAAGTGAGCATTGGAATTTTTAAAAACTTCCCAGGTGATTCTAATGTACAGCTGAGGTTTAGAACCATTGACCTTGAGGCCAAATGACCATGGTCATTAACACTTTGGAAGGGACTCTTGGGTAAGCTATAGGAAAACGTGGCTTTGCCCCTTTGCCGTCACTGTCAGAGCCTTGACCTGGGGATGTGCCATGGTTTCTAACAAAACAAGCCACTTGACACTTGAACAGGAAGACGGGGGCTGGGTTCAGGGTGAGGCAAGTGGGGGTACTTGCCTTGTGCACAAAATTTAAGAAGCACTAAAGCCACAGTAATCAACATAGATAATATTTCTAAAAATCAAAATTAGTGTAAAAGATCCATGCTGAACAAAATATCAAGCTTTTCAATAAAGACAAGATCAGTAACAGTGCCATGTGGAGCCATATTGGAGCCTGAGATAAAAGCAAAATCAGTAAGAGCAATCCTATCTTTATTTAAAAGTTTGATGTTTTCTTCATCATGGATTTTCTTGCATTAATCTTGATTTTTGATGTGGCATTTAAGTATTATATATCTTTAAAAAAATTTTTTTTAATTTTTTATTTATTTGAGAGAGAGACACACAGAGAGCACAAGAGGGGGGAGGGTCAGAGGGAGAAGCAGACTCCTGGCTGAGCAGGGAGCCCGATGCAAGACTCAATCCTGGGACTCCAGGATCATGACCTCAGCTGAAGGCAGTCGCTTAACCGAGCCACTCAGGCGCCCAAGTATTCTATATCTTGATGACTGGGTTTTCAGGAACCCCTCAAATGTTGCCTAGGAAGATGCCTCACTCACCTGACCCTAGTCCCGGCCCTAGGAAGGATGCACCTCCAGGTTCATCAAAACCAGAGAGGAGCCCCTTGGGCTTGTCAGAGGCTCAGTGGGTTCACAGATGGGCAATGCTGTCTCACTGCACTGTCTTCAGAAGGAAGTAGGCCTCCTAGGAGAAGGGAAGTGGTGATGGGCAGGTCTGAGTGAGTGGAATTCACCAGGGCCCTGTAAGGGGAAGCAGAGCCTGTGGTCCTCAGCACCCTGGCCAGAGCAGGGCAGGCACCTGGGGTAGTGCTAAGTGACCTATAGGTGTCAGCTGGTTTAAACTCTTGCAGCCCCTTTGGTTAGAAACCAAAAGCAAACTGTTTCTCCATTTCCAGGACTAAAATTAAGCAAAACCTGAACCCCTTCTTTTTTTGTAAGTGGAGTGGAGAACAGACAGGGCAAAAACCTGTCTGTGGCAGGCTTCGGGGGGAAGAGGGAGGCAGAGGGCTAATCATGGCCCAGGACTAGCAGTGCCAACAGCAGGAAAAAAGGCTTAGTGGGCTCATGAGGAGATTCTTTGGGCCAAGAGACCCCACAGGGATGGCCACCCCATTCCCTCCTGCCCCCCCCCCCCGCTAGTTTGGATCAGTTGCTGCAGAAAGCATACTTGCTGTGTATTTTTCCATGGAAAGGTCAGAATGGACCAAAGTGTTGTTATTTGTGCAACATGGTTTAATCGGGTCAGATTTGGGTTTGAAGACCGGACTCCAATCCCAGCCCTACTCCTGGCCAGTTGTGGTGCTTTGGGTAAGTCAGTGAGCCTCCTAGAGCCTCACCTCCAGCCTGCAAAGGAGGGCAAATGGGCTTTACCCTGCCGGCTCCCAAACACATCCGTGAGACTGGACTGGTTAATGTTGGTAACAGAGCTGTGTAAGGTGTAAAGGCCCCACAGATAGAGGCATGATTGTGGCGGTGGTGGTTGCTATCATTATAGCCCATGCTCTTGCTATTTAGCTTGCTTACTTAATACATTAGTTAATTCAATATATATCTGAGAGCCTGCCATGGGCCAGATACGTGCCGTGAAGGAGATAAAGCATTCTCCCACGAAGGGTCTAGTAGGAGACAGGACAAACATACAGAAAACTGCAAGATGTGAGAGAAAGGGACACTAATGTCAAGGAGGCAAGCAGGGGGAGGAGCTGTTCCTTCTGGCGGGAGGACTCCCAGAGGATCTCATGTGGAGGTAAATATTGGGATGAGGCAGTTGTAAAGGTCAGATATTTGCAGCATGAGCTGGGGTGTATGTGTGTGGTGGGGGCTGAGGAGGGTAGGGAAGGCACTCCAGGGGAAGGCAGAGAGGCTGGGAATTGGTTGAGGCACGTATGGGGAGATGAAAGTGTTTCTTAGCTGTACCATGGGATATATGAACAGAACAGTGGGCAAAGGTTGGAAAGAGGTGTAGGGGCCAGGTTGTTTGGGAGGTGGGAATCTGATCTAGGGGAAGGAGTATGGACTTTATCATTTGGGGAGCGTTGTCCCTGATGGTGTTTGAGCGGGGTAGTGGCATAATCAGACATATCGATTAACTTGGCCATGAGTAGAACAATACCCTGCTGGCTGGCCAGGGCCCTGGGTACTAATGTTTCTCTGCCTTTTCCTTATGGGACTCCCTGGCGGCGGCTGCTGTCAGACCCACCCTCCCTGGGCCTGGCCCAAGGTGTGTCTGCCTGCACCAGAAGCCGATTTCAGAGCATCTCCAGCCGTGCTACGAGACCAGCTGCCACCCTTGACTCTGCTCCGCTAAACGTTCCTGGGGCTGATGTGTCTGGGAAATGCTGCACACGCTCCACCTCCCTCTTGAAGATTCACAGCACGCGTGAGCACACCAAAGCATCTGAGAAGACACTTCCTTAGCTTTGCTAACTCAGTCTCTCCTGAATTTAGTTATCCACAGAATCTTTTAGCATGAAACTATTAGCATCCCAGGGAAGTGGAGTTCCACATAACTCCTGGGAGAACACGATGGTCTCCAGGTGGTTCTAATGTGCAGACAGGTTGAGGCCCTGCTACTCAAAGTGTGGTCCACGGACCAGCAGCTGCAGCAGCAGTAAAGCAACATTGCCTGGGATCTTATTAGAGATGCAGAATGACAAGCCCCACCTCAGACCACTGAGTCTAAGGCTGCATTTTACAAAGTCCCCAGGTGATTCATAGGCACATTGAAGTTTGAGGAGCACGGTTCTAAGTCACGGTGCTGGACATTAGCTGGATATTGGAAGCAACTGGGTAGCTTAAAAATGCCTTGATATCTGGCCCCTGTGATCCTAGCAGTTAAGGCCTGGGGGATGGATTTTTATTTTTTGTTGGGGTAAAATATACACAACATAGTTTATCATTTTAGACATTTTTAACTGTGCTACACTTCAGTGGACTAAGTGTGTTTGCAGTGTTCTGTGATGATCATTATTATCAATCGCCAGGATTCTTTTTTTATCATCGCAAAGAGAAACTCTGTAACCATTAAACAATATGGGCAATGGAATTTTAAAAAGCTAAGCAGCTGATTCAAAATGCAGTCAAGTTTGAAAACCACTCATTTAGGCTACTTGCTCGCTACATTTAGAATGTTCCACCAAAGGCCTTGAGCCTGGGGCACTTGGGTGGCTCAGTCGTTTAAGTGTCTGCTTTCGGCTCAGGTCATGATCCCAGGGTTCTGGGATCAAGCCCCATGTGGGGCTCTCCGCTTGGCAGGGAGCCTGCTTCTCCTTCTCCCTCTGCCTCTGCTCCTCCTGATTGTATGCTCTCTCTCTCTCTCATCTCTCTCTTTCTGTCAAATAAATAAATAAAATCTTTAAATTAACCCAATAATTTTTTAAAAAGGCCTCAAGCCCTTCTAGGTCCCCCGAAGCCTGACTTTGGACCCCGAAATGCCCTTGTTCTAATATGGACTCTGGGACCTTGGCAAGTCAGCCTCTCTCAGCAGGTCTGTTCCGTCTACATGAACGGGCAGTGACAGGTAGCTCACAGTGTTGTGGTAACGGCTGTCTGGGGAAAGTGTGTGGTCCAGGGCCTGGCCTGTAGATGTCAATGAAGAATCACAATTATTATGCTATCTTACTTGGAGAGGCAGTTTAATGTAGTCCAAAGAACACTGGTTTTGGAGTCGGAGAAACCTGAAAATCCTGGCTTTACCATCTAGGAATGACGTCACCCGGACAGGTTATTTTACCATTCTGAACCTGTGTGTGTGTGTGTGTGTGCGTGTGTGTTTTAATCTGTAAAACAGGGATAATAGTACTTACCTCATAAGATTATGGTGAGAATGAAGCCAGACGCCATACCTACGTGACTGGTACATAGCAGGTGCTCGATAAATGGTGTAATTAGTTACAAATGTGAGATAGACATTACTTTTGTATCATTTGTCATCCAGGGTCAAAGGAATCATAGACTTTTAGCATCAAAATAGTTTTTAAGATGAGAGGAAAAAATTAGTAAAATATTGAAACTTCGAAATGTCTCCCTTTCATTGCAGCGCAGGGGGTGGGCGGGACGCGACCGTGGCTTAGTGATCAGAGCCCCTGGAGCTCCAATAGCTGAGCTCCTGCGAGCTGTCCATACTCAGGCAAGTCAAATTCTCAGGGACTTGGGTTCCTCATCTGAAAACCAGAGAACTTAAAAACTATATATGTGCATCAATAAGTGTGTGACTATGAAGAGAGAATTTTTTTTTTTCAGGTCTCATGTCTTTCAGGGACCTACTGAAGCTTTGATTCTGTCATACTCTGTCACCTTGCTAAGCCACCCAGCTGCCGGGGGCTAGGATAAGAGCTGTCCCTGACTCTCCGTCCCCTCCCGTCCCTGTTCCTGGGCTTCTTCCACTGCCTGAAGGACCTGACATGCGGAAAATACCGCTAGTAACCATCTTGTTCCCACAGATAATCCATTAAATAAAAAATTCTTTTCAGCACCCTCTCCATTCTCTCTGAAACTCTCAACCAAGTAAAGATCTTTCCTAAACCAGGATCAATTTTGTTTGGGCTAAGATGACTCTGGTAATATATACATAGTCTGATCCTCCAGGAGGAAATGTCAGCATGTTACTAATATTATTCAAAATATATACTGTCACATGTATTTTCCAACTCATAATAGCGTATGTCAGTTTATTGAATCACTGTGTGGCATATGGGATTGTATTTGCACTCCTTATGAATGTTTTTACTGTTTTGTAGTCAAGATGAATTATGCTTGAAGATTTGTAGGTACTCTTTGTTCTCGATTGTCTAGCTTTGATTTATCATCAAAATGACTTTGGTTACATGATTAAACCAAATGTTATCTTCTTTTTTCTTTTAATGAGTATTTTTGGAATGTACAATGTTGATGAATACCAGTGGTTTAAGATTGAACAGCAGGCTAAAATTTTGTAGCTAGATGTTCCATTTATAAGACATCAAAGAAAAAAAAAAGACATGGAGTCACATTACCAAAGTTCAAAATTGCTGAACATAGGATATGTGTATGTAGGGAAGTAAATTTGAGGGGGGTCCACAGGGATGAAGTCATCAAGGGTCTGAATACTGGTGCTTTATTCTGTGGACCAAGGGTCCTACGCTGGAATACCTACTATGGCCGGGTGACAGTGAATGAAGAGGTCCTGTATGAAAAAAGGCATCTTTGATTATGCTTTTTCAAATCTGACACAATTTGCTTATAAAATGTGTAGGAAAAAATGTCATGCCTACAAAGAACTGTGCACTCTCATATTTTTCTTCAGATGTGGCCCTCATAAACTATTTGTTCTATTCCCGATAGAGGTGAAGAGAACTATTTCTCTACTATGAGAAAAACAACAGTGTATGCAGGATCGTGTATGGCAATTCACTCTCCCTTCAGTGTCAGTTAAACTATAGGGAGGGGTGGGGACTGTGGCTGACCACACCATCCAGTCCCTGCCTCAGGAGATTTACCTCTGTTTTTAGCTCCATTTGAGGATGTTGTTCTGGGGGGACATAAGCTCCACGTGGAGCTTATGTCTGAATTTTGGAGAAACATCAGAAATTCGCTTTCTGTGAAATCTCTCATTTTATTTCATTATTTATTTATTTATTTACTTTTAAGTAGGCTCCATGCCCAGCATGGAGCCCAACTCGGGGGTTGAATTCATGACCCTGTGTTCAAGACCTGAGCTGAGATCAAGAGTCAGACGTTTAACCAACTAAGCCACCCAGGTGCCCCTGAAATCTCTCATTTTAATTGTTGGCCTGATAAGAGGTGAAAAAAATGTGCAGGCACCTATGCATATAACACACATTTGTCGACTAGATTCCATGTGGGAACTGCCAGTTTTGGACCACTGCCAACAACCAAAGAGCTTTAATGGTATCAGAGATGTGACCAACCTATACTTTAGAAAGATTTATGTTCAATAGCATGTTAATACAAAGGGTGCTATTTGGTTAAAGCAGTCTCACTGGCCTCTTTATTTGTAAATGTGTATTTAGCAAATACCTATATAGTGTTAACTATCCAAGAAGCTGCTGCAAGGGCTTTGCAGATATTTATTCCTTCTAACAGGCATGCATGATCCTATAGTATGACTATCCTCATTTTATAGATGAGACCTGAGGCACAAGGTCACAAAGCTAGTAAGGGGAAAAGCTGGGTTTTGAACTCAGACAGTCTGGTTCCAGATTGTAGCATTTAACCACTCTGTCATGTTGCCTTTTAATGACAGAAGATAATAGGCATTCAGAAGATGTGTGTGTGTGTGTGTGTGTGTGTGGTGTGTGTGTGGTGTGTGTGTGTGGGGTGTGTGTGACAGAGAGAGGGAGAGTTGGGATGGTGAGTATAACTTTTTGACATATAATTACATTCTGATTGTGGTTGGGGAAAACAGAGACAAAGGTGTCTTTATTGGTTAAACAGCATTGTTAAAGGATGAGAAATTTCTCTGTGGAAAATCCAACTAATATGTCAAAAAAAAAAAAAAAAAAGAAGTGATAAGGTAGTCTTTGAGGACTCTGAAAGAAGAGAGAGTGAAAGTCCAGAAGACTTTCTCCAGATCTGGTATGCTCAAGGGATTCCCTTGATGGTGCTTCATGGCCGCATGGTATGGTGGGGAGGGGAAGTCAACCTTCTCTTTGGTTTCTGGGAGGGGGAAATGTCCTGAATACCCACTGTCAGGAGGTCTCTTTTCGCCCTGCCCTGGCTCCTCCCACCGCTAACCCCCAAAGCCCACCGAGTGTCCGCTTTACTTGGGGCCACAGAGCAAGAAACTGAAGAGGTTGACCCCAGGCTCCCCCAGACTCAGGACACATGACAACCAAATGCAACATGTGACCCAGGAAAAGACAATTAGTAGGACAATTGATGAGATATGGCTAGGGTCGATCGTGTAGACAGGAAGTATTGCAGCAAGGTTAATTTTCTGTTTTGATCATTGTCGGGTGGTTAGGTACGATGTTAACATTTGGGGATTCCGATAAGGGGTATATGGGGATTCTTTGTCCTATTGCTGCAACCTTTTTGCAATTCTGAAATTATTTTCAATTGAAAATATAAGAAATAAAGAATGTAAATTAACAGACTCCGATGAGGGGAGGTTGGACCCATGTGCTCCTCCTGAGTAAAGGGTGGACCGGGCTGTAGCAGGTAGTGGGTCCCCGTGAAGCTCTGCTGTGGCTGGGCTGTGAGTTCCACTTGGAGAACCCCATGTGCTGTGCTTTTGCCCTGATTTCCCCAAACAGCTTTGATGTACGTCAAAATGATGTGTGGAACTGGTTTTGCTCCGATTTAATTTACATGTTTAGGAAGGTTGTCAGGAGGACCCCCCATTAGATCACGTGGTGTGGGGGAGCTCAGGCACAGGAAGGATTTTCAAGATGGACATGAAAGCTCAGGTGCTCTGGGTCAAAATCAAAGTGTATCTGGCTTGGTTGGCTAATGGAGAGACCATTCCATAATCAAATAACTCTGTCACCACAGGCAGGTTATAAATTTACAAAGAATTCAAATACAAGGAAATACACTTAACATTAAACAAATAAACTGGACACAATCTAGGCTTTCTTGAGTGATTCAGAAGACGTTCAAGATTCTGCAGGATCCACATAATAGCATCAGTGGGCATTGATGAGACACAGACGTCTTGGCTTTCGTCCTTCTCTACAAAGAACAGAATGTCTCAATTTCCACTGATCATCTTGCTCTTCTCTTTCATGTGGAAATATCTCAAGAAGGACACATTCCATTTGGGGACTTTTAGTGTACTTCTGTTAAGGACAATAATGATAATCATAAAGGGGATGATCATGACTAAAAACAGTAGGAGCCATCAAACCTTATACTTACTGCTTTTTATAATTCAGAAGAATTAGCACACATTAATTTTCTATACATTATTAGAAGTATAGATTGGCAATCAAAAGGGTAGGAATGCTCCAAGGAGAATAGGAGAAAAATATTAAACGTGAGACGTCTCCCCATACCAGAGGCATGGGGAGACGTCTCACGTTTAATATTTTTCTCCTATTGTCTCTGGGAGCGAGACCAGAAGGATCGAGTCAAGAATAATCCTGCCTGATATACAAGGACGAGGTCCCTGGAAACATGGCCCAGTCAGCCAATCCTGGAGTCTGGATTTGTACATCCTTCTCTTGGACAAGAGAGGAAAATGGGGGGAGAGGGACAGAGGATGTTCCCTTTCTTTTACAATCTTGTAGCTCCCAATATCTACTTTTGCTTTAATGCCCCTGTTGAGTAGCTTATTCTTTATTTGCATTATTTGCAATATAGTTACTTCTGGTAAGTTTCCAAGTTGGCCACAGCTCGTGGGTTTGGTTGGCCCTGGATCAGCTGCACTAGTGCTAGATGGGATGAGTATCTTTGGTCCTATTTGCTGGGTGGCTGGGAACACAGGGTCATGTGCATGCTATCAGAAAATGTTCACGATCTCCTCTGTCAAAGGTTCTCTTCCTGGGAAAAATGCTCCCAGCTTGTGGCTTTGGAGCTTTTTCTGAGGAGAATCCCTTTTGTATAATGGATTTCCTCCTTGTTATTCCTTATAGTCCTTTCAAACGGAATTAAATCATTCTGCCTTTGGATTTTTGTTTGTTCAGGGAACTTAAATTTATTTTACCAAACCATTCTCTGGCATTTACGGGGTATTTTTCCCTCTAGAGTAAAACTGGGGCACCCTTGGAGTGCCCTTGTAATATAACCCCTCTCCCAGGCTTTACCAGTCTGAGTACAAATTAAGTCATATTAATGTCAATAACTCTTGAGTTCCTGTTCTCGCTCCCACACATGCTCCCAAGAGTCCTCCAGCCTCCCGCCAAGCCTCTCCAAATATTTCTGTGACTTTACAAAGAGAAGGCCCCCACGGGGCCACAAACTAGCTGCCTGTCTGTAGTCACCATGTGCCTCCTGCCCTGTTCCCCCCTCCGCTGTCCTTTCCTCGGTCTCCCCTGCGGGTGGCAAGGTCAGCCTCTCAGAGCCACCCTCAGAGACCCCTCTGCCTGCCCACGTGGAGGGAGAAGGCACCTTTCCCCTGCTCTGAGCCACCTTTGTCCCCTGGGCCCCAAAGCGGCCCTGCTTTTGCTCAAGTGCCACCTAGGTCCTCTTGACAAAAGCTTCTTTTTCCTTCTGCCCTAACTTCTCTCTCCCCGTGGAGTCCCAAGAGGCCTAAAAAGAATGGGCCCCATGTGGCAACCTTCCTTGTTCTCATCTCTCTGCTTTCTCTTAGTATACCCTGCCGTCAATGACAAAACGCTCCTTCCTTCTTTCCCAGAGCCAAACCAGGAGTCTCCGTTCACATCATTTCATCTATACTCACCTCCGGGGATGCCCGGCTCACCAGGCCCACGAAGGGTGAACCTGGGAATTGCCTTCTGAGTGACCTAGAAAACTCTGCTACCTAATCAGTGATGGATTCCCTTAATTGAAGAGAGATTCTTGAGCTGAAGTTTGAGAAGCAGTGAAGAAACATTTTTATTGACTTGGAAACCAAAGATCTAATAAAACAAAGATTTTCTTTGATTATGGAACTCACTAAAAGTCCCTTCAGCTAATTGTATTCTTATTTTCCTTTTTAAAAATTGTGGTTAGAGACACACAACATTCATCTTCCGATTTTAACCTTTCGTAAGTATACAGTTCTGTGGCATTAAGTACATTCACGATGTTGTGGGACCATCACCACCGTCCATCCTTCTCCAGAACTTTTTCATTTTTCCAGATGGAAACACTATACCCATTAAACCATATGCCCCACTTCCTCCTTCCCCCCAGAAACTGGCAACCACCATTCTGCTCTGTCTCTATGAACATGACCACTCTGGGTACTTCATATAAGTGAAATCATACAATATGTGTCCTTATGTAACTGCCCTGTTTCACCTGGCCTAATGTCTTCAAGAATCATCCACGTTAAAGCATGTGTGGGAATTTCTGTCCTTTTGAAGGCTGAGTAGTATTCCATATATGTATATGCCACATTTTGTTTATATATTCATCCATCGATGGACTTTTGGGTTGCTTCCACCTTTTGGCTATTATCAATCACATCTACAATTTTAAATTTTCTAGTAGTCACATTAAAAAAGTAAATTTATATATTTATAGATACATTTTTATATATTTATATATATTTGTATATATATAAAAATTTACACAAAATTTTATCAACATGTAATCAAGATAAAACATTTATTAATAAGATATGTTAAATTCTTTTTTCAATATGAAATCTTTGATATCTGATGCATATTTTACATTTACATCTCCATTTAGACCAGCCATGGTTTAAGTTGTTCATGTTCAACTTGTGTGGCCACGTGTGGCCATTAGATAGTCTATTAGATACCCAGATCTAACTTGTCATAGGGCAGCCTAACGAAGCCCTCTTTCCATGTCCTTGGATTATCTTGGTCTGAGAGAGCCAGGGTCTCAAATGAATCTTTGGCAAGTTTTAGATTTCTGTCAGTTCTCAGTTGATTTCTCAGACAAAATGCCTGGAGTCCTACATTTCTGTGGCTCCACATGTTTCTGCTCTATGTTCAAGCAGTTGAACTGACATTTTGAAAATGAAGGAGATTGATTTGCATTCGCCCCAGGCAGAGGAATACGTGCTGCGATCACTTACACACTCCGAGTAAATTATGTACTCAACCCTTTCAAGGCACCACATAGATTTTATTTATCTCTACATGATCCAGCATGGTGATGCTATTTCATAGGGATATGTGTACGTACCTGAAGTTAATGCTGCACCATGATCATTCGTTTACTCACGAATTCAACAATGATTTCTTAAGCTCCGTTTATGGGCCAAGCATATGCTGGGCACTGGGGGTCCATCCACAATGAGATGTACACAAACCCCGTGCTCAGGGGCCTTGAGCCATAGCTTGTGGAACTTCCCTGTCAGTGAACTTGACGTTGGCTGACATGGAAAGAGGATACTCTCTCTTCTCAGCCTGAGCAAACCTCTGCAGTTCTTTTCTCCTAACCAAGGAAATAATTCCATTCTCTGATTATGCACCCCTGGGTGCACCCATGGGAACTTGGGGGCTTACTTTCATAAATGTGAGTGTAAATTGCCACAAAAACTGCTCAAAACTGAAGCTCACTACCTGACCGTTGGGGTGGCTAGGGCAGATTTTCTCCACATTCTCCAACTCCCCAAATAGGAGGCCTGGGTTTTGTTTCACAAAAGTCTTCTTTTTGCAGCTAATGAAGGTCCGGGTAGCATATTCTATGTCATGAGATGTATGGTTCCTACCGAGAGGTTTAATAATCAATGGTACAAAGGCTCCAGTTGAGTCTGAGCTGGATTTCGTCCCTTTGTTTATTCAAAAAACACATGCATGATGCCTGGAAATGCCCCTAGTCCTCTCCTCATCCCGCTGTTCGCATTCACGAGCACGCCGGAGTGTTGGGAGCTTGAACATGTGGGTCATTCCTGAAAATGGATTTCTTCGTGCCTCTTTTCATTGAAGTCAAACTGTAGCCCACATTTCTTTAGGGAAAATTCCTTAAAATTAGTGGGTTCTTACTAGATACCTCACTATAATAGAAATGCATCTACTCAGCTGATTTTCTAGAATTGTGGATGAAAGCCATGTGGCTTTGGATGGAGGTTATTGCCCTCCTCCCAGGGCAAGTTGCTGAGGATTGCGGGTCAGAATGCAGGAGAGGCTCTGGCATTTTGGTCAGTCCCTCTTATATCTGGGAGGACAGTTGAGAGCACTGGAGGTGGTCTGAGGAACGTCAAATTCATCTCTGTGTTGGTTCTTCCCACCATCATTGGCCAACTCAAGAACTCGGCCCTTTTTCTCTCTGCCCAGCCAGGCAGCACCTCCTTGTGGCCCGTCCACCGTGTTTGCCACCTGTGGGCTTTTCTTCTGTGTCTTTCCAAAGCCAGATCAAGCATCACCACCTTCTTGAAGCCTCTGCCCCGACCCCAACACCACATCGCTCCCAGACCCTCAGACTCACTTGTGCAATTTGGCCTGTCAGACTTCCTCTTTCTTCTTGGTCCTTTGGCCACAGCTCTAAAAAATTAAGGCAAAAAGATGCAGAAGAGAGATTCTGTGTTGAAAAAAATGAACTCTTTGATATCCTGAAGCAAACTGTATTCTTCTATGAGAGCTCTTCCTGCCACAGCCCCTCTCTCTTTTAGACGTGGGTCACGTCACATCTAGCGTGCAATTCTGAATCTTTCCCCGAGAGGTGGCCGCTGCAAAATAGAGCCCAGGCCCGGGCATTGAGACCCTTTAAGACATTTTCGCATGGTAGTAAAAATAATGATGCCTGCATTGGAACTTTATATCTGTTACCTTATTAGTTACCTGAATGTTATTATTATGATTAAGCGTGTTTTATAGGGAAGGAACGCAGCTTTGGGATGAGGCAGTTTGCACATAGTTGCACACTGAGCAGGTGCTGGGTCCAGGGCTGGTGAGCGTCAGTGTAGACCCAGTTTCGCATCCAGGCCAAAGTTTGCTGAGTGGAACACGGACCCACACTTTCTCTTCTGGCTGGGCACAACCCTACACAATCCTACGGGGCCGGTGTGTTCACATCCTGGTCTAGCTCCTGCTCTCATCACAGCAATGTCGGGTAAAGTTACAGGATGGAGGGATGTAGGGAGGAACCTTTTGTTCTTTCTGTGTAGGGCCAGGCTTCTAGGTAGGCAATAGAGGCTGTCAGTTCTTTCATGCAGTCTGAGGGACACAAGAAACCTTTACCTGCTTGCAATTCTACCATGAAGTCTGGGATCTGATGAGGGACCTGCTTTTGACTTTGGGCTTTGCTCCTTGAAGGTGTGCAGGTCTTAAGTAGGTCTCTTCATCCTTCTAGACCTCAGTTTTCTCAGCTAACAAATGACAGGTTTGGATTAGGTCACTGACTTTTTAAACATGAGAATTTAATGCACATACTATAAAATTCACTCTTTCGAAGTATACAGTGCAGTGGTTTTTAGTATCTTTACAGGGTTGAGCAACCATTGCCACTGTCTATCCAATTCTAAAACATTTTATCACCCTTGAGAAATCCTGTACCCATTACCAGTCCTTCTCAATTCCCCACTCCTTCCAGCCCCTTGCATCCACTGGCCTACTTTCTGTATCTATTGATTTTCCCATTCCAGATATTTCATATAAAAGGAATTATGTGATACGTGGTCCTTTGTGCCTAGCTTCTTTTCTTTTCTTTTCTTTTCTTTCTTTCTTTCTTTCTTTCTTTCTTTCTTTCTTTCTTTCTTTCTTTCTTTCTTTCTTTCCTTCTTAAGATTGTTTGTTTGTTTGTTTGTTTGATGAGGGGAGAGACAGTGAGAGAGCACAAGGAGGCAGAGGGACAAAGGCAGAGGGAGAAGCAGGCTGCCCGCTGAGCAGAGAGCCCAACGTGGGGTTTGATCCCAGGACCCTGGGATCATGACCTGAGCAGAAGGCAGACGCTTAACCAACTGAGTCACCCAGGTGCCCCTCTTTCTTTCTTTTTTAAAAAAGATTTTATTTATTTATTTGTTTTAGCGGCGGGGTGGGGGGAGAGTAGGGGGAGGGGCAGAGGGGGAAGGAGAGGGAGAGAGAATCTCAAGCAGACTCTGCGATGAGCGCAGAGCCCCATGCAGGGCTCTATCCCATGACCCTGAGATCACGACTTGAGCCAAAACCAAGAGTTGGCCATTTAACTGACTGAGCCACCCAGGCACCCCAATGCCTGGCTTCTTTCTTTCAGCATAATGATTTCAAGGCTCATTCATGTTGTAGTATGGATCACTGTTTTTGAAACTTCCTTTGGAAAAGCCAATGTTTTGAAGAGAAATCGTGGAACCTCAACATATCCCGTAGATAGAAGCACAGGTGATCCACTGGGAGCAGGGCAGAATTTCCTGCCTTGTTGAGAGCACTCTCAGCCTGGTGCTGGCCCCTGGAGCACCTCTGTAGAGCCCTCAGGCTCCACAGAATGCAGTTGGGAAGGCCCTGACCTAGATCCTCTCTCAAGGGCCTTTCGGTTCAAAGACGTTTTTCTTCGGGGTTGTACATCAAGAATGCAAATCACCCTACCCGTCACTTTCATCTGCATTAGTTCAAAACATCCCTCTCTGAAACCATTCAGAGAGAGCAGAAAATTGAGCAAGTGGGAGTCTGATGGCAGAAAAGCACGGATGGTCTTGTAGCTTTGACAGTGCGTTGGAGAACCGGGTTGGGGTGGGCAGCTGGAAAGAGGGAAACCACACAGAGAGGAAGGGACCCAAGAGAGCACAGGAGCCTACTTTGTAATACCGCTGTGGTCTGGCCCCCAGTGATGGACTTTTCTGAGAAATGTCTTTTCCTTTGACGCCAGAAAAGGGTTGCATGGTCTGCAGCTGGCTGGAGCTCTTCTTCCCCTGGTCATGACTGCCCTGCTGGGTGAAAATCTCTGTCCAAAGTCAATTATCTGAGATTTGTAGTAGTGTAGTCTGCCAATGGAAACTGCGGGTCATTCGTATGCGGCCTGCTATGTGGGATGCCTTAGACAGCTTTTCTGGCCCTTCTGTCCATCCTCCTCCTCCTGGGAGACTTTAGGCAGGTGCGGCAGCCTCCTTAGCTATAAGCCCCCCTGCGCTGAAGGGGGCAAGTTCCTTCTGAGTAGGTGTCAGCCCTCTGATCATGTGGTGAAGCCAGCAAGGGCCTCGCCGCCTTCAACCCCAGCATGGTGACTGAGTCCGTCATAGGCTCTGGGTGGTGAAAAGAGCCCTAGACAGGGGTCAGGGGGCCCACCTCTGACCAAGCAGACACAGATTTTGGTATAGGCTCTGCTTCTTTTTTTTTTTTTTTAAGATTTTATTTATTTATTTGAGAGAGCACATGAGCGAGAGAGCAGAAGCAGTGGGAGAGGGAGAAGCAGGCTTCCCACTGAGCAGGGAGCCCGACGTGGGACTCGATCCCAGGACCCCGGGATCATGACTTGAGCCAAAGGCAGACACTTAACTGACTGAGCCACCCAGGTGCCCCTCTGCCTTCCTTTTTTAAAGCAAGCGATAATATGCGAGTCATGTTGTCTCTATGTAATCGTCTGTTAAATGCTTGATTGATTGACTGGCTTCCCATCTCGCTCCAAAAAAGGTTTAAGGCAACTCTTCTGTAAAATTAAGGAGTCAGGTCAGGTGATTTCTAAGTTCCTTTTTGTCATCTTTTAACCCTATTCACACAGGGGGGCCAGATTCCTACTGATTAATTACATGCTGTTTAAAAATGCCTGCCAGTTGGGGAGGCTGCTCTAGATGAGGGGAGGATTAAGGGAAGTGAGAATGACATAGGACATGCGCTCCTTAAAGAGATCTTGCATCAAAAAACAAAACACAGCCAACAACCAACAATGGGCATTTTGGGGAACACTGAGGTTTGAGGCAGAATGCTCCTGGCCTTCCCCAGACCAACCCCGACCGATCTCCTTTGCTCTTCTCACCCCTTCCCCCTCACCCCGCTCCTCCAGGGCTAACTCAGACCTCACAGCACAGGTCCCTCCCACACGCTCCGGCCCGCTGACCTCTCCTTCCCCTTGGCGGCTGCAGCGGCTTCTACACAACTTTCCCTCCCTGCTGGCCCCGAGCCTTGCAGCCCTGATCACGGAACCTGCTCCATCTGTACGTGTGTGTGCCAGTGGATGCCGCTAGAGGCCAGGGGCTCTGACTTCTGTGCCAGCCCCAGGCAACACATTCAATAAATCATTTTGCTATTGAACTTGGAAAAGGTATTCAAATTCCAAGTTTACTGGCTGTTGTTGCTGAAGCAGTTTCATGTTCTGGGCCTCTTGCTCGTTATTCAGTGTGAGGGCAACGTGGATCGGCCTGGATCCTGACAAAACCCAGCTTCCCCCGAGCTCAGAGCCCCATGTTTATTTTATAACAACGGGAAGCACGCAGGCTCCTTCCCAGACAGGTTAATATATCAAGCCAAGTTGTGCACACTCCCTGCTCACACATGCCTGGTGCAAGGACCTCAGACACAGCTTTAAAAATGACCTTGGTAACAGGATGTTGAGAGGCACTTTCTCTGTTCCTTCACAAATGGTCACCAGGACCCCAAACTGAGGGCAAAGAGATCTGACCACTTCTCATTCTAAAGAAAGCCCCTACGAACTGGGCCCAAACCTGCCTCCACGGTCAGCCTGTCACAACCAACAAGCCCCACCTCAGCCCACCCCAAGCTGAGACCAGAGGCAAAAGGGGAGAGCTCTCTGGAGCCGGGCCACGCCATCTTAGTGGGATGTTGCGGTTTGCCCTCCTGCCCTTGCTTTCCTGGTTCCCATAATAAAGTGTGAGGGGCTGCAAAAGAATAATACACAATATGTTAATTACATTGAATTTAAATAAATTTGTTCTTTAAAAATCACATCGACAGACTAGCTCTGCCTGCAAGGGGAGATTGGCATCTCTTTATCCAGTTGGATGTCTGCTTGGGCAACAGATTCGTCCATCGGAGATCATTTGTAATGTCTGGGGACATTTTCGGTTGTCACAAGTTAGGCAGGGGCCACAGCTAACTACTGGAGAGAGGCCAGGATGTGGCTAAATACCCTATAATGCACAGGGCAGTCCCCACAACAAAGAATTATCTGACCCCTAGTGTCAATAGTGCCAAGGCTGAGAAACTGCTGCAAATAGCTTTTGACCCAAAGGGAAGGGATGTCACGATTCCTGGGGACACCCCAACAACTGTATCTCATCCTCACATCCTCGATCGCTGGCCAGTGCACCCACTCTTCTTCCGTGCCGTGTATTTGTGAACCCTTATGCCACGGTGCGGGTCGCAGCCCACATCCCTCAGGACTCACAGGCTTTCATGTTTGCCCCGGATGTGACAGCTTATTAACGGTGTGATCCCACACAAGCACGTTTGAAAGGGAAGCTGCTCTCTCAAAATAAATTTTTTTATATATTTTTTAAAATTTCATTTTATTATGTTATGTTAGTCACCATACAATACATCATTAGTTAAAAAGGCTACACATTAGAACATCTGGGGAGTTTTTAAAGTTCCCAATATAACAGCTGCATCCCATGGCAACTAATCAGAACCTCTAGGGTGGAACCCAGGTGGTTGAATTTTTAAAAACCACCCAAGTGATTCCGACAAGCGGCCAAGTGTGAGAACCTCTGCTCTACCTAAGCCTTGTCCTGCTGCCTGTGCTCAGGGGGGCCTTATCCCATCACAGTTGTAGAGCAGGACCTGGTGGATTCAGCGTGCTGGCCTTGGGAGGACTGCTCTGCATCCCTCATCTCAGGGACTAGCTGGTCGACACCAGCCGGGCTTACTGCTTAGCTGCAGTATATATATGTATGTTCCTAATGGCTTATGTATTTACGTATATTATAAATCCTTGTGTAACCCTCGATCCCTCTTCATGAAGGATGAGGAAGCTGTCTCTGGCCCTCAGAGGCCATGCCCTAGCCCTTGGCCACAGGCGTCTGCATCATCTGACCAATCCCAAGGAGGGTCATGATTCTGAGCGTCACCCTGGTTTTTGCCACGTTGGCCGACCTCGTCCCCCGGCCTCATGTGGATTACCTGGGCTCTCAGTCCTTTCGCATCTCTGCCTTAGTTGTTAATACCACTAGAGCACGCTCTCACCTCGGTTGCTTTCTTTGCATTGAGACTTTACGATGGACTCAAATGCTTCAATGCTCAAATCTAGAACTCTGGCTGCTATGGGAGGTTTTTTTTTTTGTTGTTGTTGTTTTGTTTTGTTTTTGTTTTTGTTTTTTTTACAAAATACCCTTTAAATTAAGGAATATTATACAAAGAAGAGAATATAAATAATGTCTATATTAAAAAGCACCATAACCAAAGGGACACCTGGAGCTTGCCTACCCTCAACCCAGGAACTAGATTATAGCCTATCCCTGGTGCACACCACTCCTCTTCAACTCTCCCTGCTTTAAAGCCAGAATCAGCAACAGTCTGGATACTGTTTATAATTGTCTTCCCTTTTGGAAGGAAAGGAAAAAAAAGGTTTTCTCAGGGCTTTATGGATTCCTAAACAATGCACTATTTGGTTTTGCTTGTGTTTGAGCTGTATTAAAGTGGTAGCATATTGTATGTAATCGTTTGTGACTTTTCTTTTTTTTTTTTTTAAAGATTTTATTTATTTATTTGAGAGAGATAGAATGAGAGATAGAGAGCACAAGAGGGAAGAGGGTCAGAGGGAGAAGCAGACTCCCCGCCGAGCAGGGAGCCCGATGTGGGCCTCGATCCTGGGACTCCAGGATCATGACCTGAGCCGAAGGCAGTTGCTTAACCAACTGAGCCACCCAGGCGCCCCGTTTGTGACTTTTCTTTCCTTAATATGGTTTGACTCAGGTTCATCTTTACATCACCTCAGAGGAGTTCACTCGTTTTCAGGGCTAGATAATATTCCGTTGTGCAACTATACGCCAGTTATTTACCCATTTTACACTTGAGCGACATTTGTGATGTTCCTACTTGTTGTTACTATAAACATTCTCTTAGACATCTCTTGCTATACATACTTGAGCAGGGTTTCTTTAGATCAGGGCGTCACAAACTTTAATAGGCATATGGAGGATCTGGGAATCTTGTGAAATGCAGATTAGTCTGAGGGGAGGCCTCAATACCAGTGCTGTGAGTCTATGGGCTACACTTCTAGTGACAAGGTCCTGAGTGTTTAGCCAACTTTATCGAAGGATGCCACATAGCCCTCTAAAGTGGTGGGGCCCCCATACATCCCCACCAGCAAGGAATTTTGATTCAGATCTTCTCCAGGATTTGCTATTGTTGGCTTTGGGTTCTGAATTTGCATTTCCCTAACTATTAATTAGCTTGAACAATCTTTTGTATGTTTATTGGCCATTCATATGTATCTCTTCTTCTGTGAAATCCCTATTCATATCTTTCACCCACTTGTCTTCTGGGTCGTTTGCCTTCTTATTAATTTGTAGCAGCTCTTCTTACCTTTCTCCTGCTCTGATTCAAGTCCTTCACTGTTACATGTGTTGCAAATATTCACACCCCATTTGTATCTTTCCTTTTATGGGTCTTTATAGTGTTCCTTGCTAAATGGAAATTCTTAATTTTAATATGGTTGAATTTGTCAGTCTTTTATTTTTAGAGTTTTTATGTCTTTTTTAAAAAGTCCTTATTTTTTTTTAAAGATTCTATTTATTTATTCATGAGAGACAGAGGCAGAGGGAGAAGCAGGCTCCCCGCGGAGCAGAGAGCCCGACGTGGGACTCGAGCCCCGGACCCTGGGATCATGACCTGAGCCGAAGGCAGACGCTTAACCGACTGAGCCACCCAGGCATCCTTAAAAAAGTCCTTCTTTAACTCAAATAGTTACTTGTGATGTGCCAATGTTAATTTTGTAGTTTTGGTAATTGTATCATGGCTATGTAAGATGTTAATTTTAAAGAAAGCTGGGTGAAGAATATAATGGAACTCTTTGCACCATTTTGAAACTCCCTTGTAAGTCTAAAATTATTTCAAATAAATTCTTTTCTTGGAGAGAGCACAAGTGAGATGGAGAGGGGCAGAGGGAGAGAGAGACTCTCTAGCAGGCTCCATGCTTAGTGGGGCTCGATCTCAAGACCCTGAAATCATGACCTGAGCTGAAATCAAGAGTCGGTCGCTTCACCAAATGAGCCACCCAGGCTCCCCAAAATAATTTTTTTTTTCAAAGTCCATCACTCTCCAAAGGTTATAAAGTTATTCTGTATTTGATTCTAAAAGTTTTACCCTTTATAGTTAGGTCTTTGGTCCATCTGGAATTGATTTTGTGTTTAGCGTGGAGGTATGGATTTAATCCCGTGATTCCCCACGTGGATCTGTAATTGTCCCACCATCATTTTTGAACAGTGTCTCCTTTCCCTGGTGCTCTGCAAAGCCATCTTTATCATATACTAAATGCCCATTGGCCACCCGGTCTTTATAGACTTTAGAACTATAGAGGAAGCAAAGAATGACTTCTGTGAAGCGTGCTCCTCGGAAGACTGTACCATACTCTTCCCAAGCCCGCGTGCCCTTTTCCCCAGGGTGGTTCCACTCCGTGCAGCAAGATCAAAGGGACCGGCCACCCTGGACTTGCAGCTTTGGGGGCTCTCAGTCACGCCCTGCTTCATTTCCTGTTTTTGACTCTCAGGTTTGTCAGACCCATCTTGCTCATGTTCTGTCTTTTGAATCATACGCTGTTCAAGCCAGGAAGGAAGCTGGGGATGAAGTTTCCTAGCCTTTTCAACTTAGAGTCAAGAAAATTTAAGTGAGTTAAGCAATGTATCCAAGGTCAGACACTGGGTTCATGGAAGAGCTGAGATCAGACCCCATCTTGCAACTCCTCATGCTCATTCAGATTTGTTTTCCCCTCCTGTGTTTCTTATCCCGATTCACAACATGACTGTCACCTTTCAAGCTAGAACACTGGAGGTGCTCCCGGCTGACCCCTCCTCGCCTCTCTGCACTTTCTGTCATGGCCACATTCTGGTCATTCTGCTTCTGAAATCTTTTTTAAAATTTATCCTGTCTCACTCACTCTACTTCATGCCTTTCTCAGGGCTCGAGTGGATCACAAGGAGCCCCTCTATTGGCCTTCTTTTTCTTGTCGCTCCCCTCTATCATCTAGTTACTTGCTATACTGCTCTTAAAATTCAAAAACACATACCTAGTTGCTCAAATGTCCTGCTGCTTTGCTTAAAGACCTTTGCATCTCCTTGCCAGGGGATAAAATTATTTTTTATCACCTACTCCCAATTTATCTTCTCAAGTTCATTTTTTATCCCCTTTTTCCTCCCCTCAAGTACCAGGGCTGGATCCCCAAGGCACTATTGGATGCTCCTGAGAAATGCCACACATGTTTGGGCCTCTGGTACTGAGCACATGCTCCCTTTGCCCACGGCACTGCTGTATCTTTCTCTACCTATTACAACTGCCTTCACCCTGCAAGACTCAGAAAAGGGCTGTCTTCTCCATAGAGCCCTCCCGAATGTCCTGGTTGCAGCCACTCACTCTCATAGCATTTTTATTTCATTTTTAATTGAAGGCTAGTTGACACATAGTATTAAATTAGTTTTAGGTATCTGAAACGTCGATTTGACAACGTAGATATTATGCTCTGCTCACTATGGTAAGTGTATTTACCATCTGCCACCATGCGAAGTTATTATAATATTATTGACTATATTCCCTATATTGTACTTTTCATTCCTGTGACTAATTTATTTTAGACCTGAAGTTTGTGCCTCTTAATCCCTTTACCTATTTTGCCCACCCTACCTCCATCCCCTCTGGCAAGCACCAGATCTCCGTATGTACCTCTCACGGCATTTTGTATGATCCTGTGGACGTCTATTACAGCCATGGGCTTGTTCATGTGTCCGTATCCCTTACCAGTCCTTGAGCCGCTGGAGATCCATAACCATATTTTAATCATCTTTGTCCCTCAAGTGTCTGGCTCACAGTAGACACACAATCTATTATTATTGTTTGAATTCAATAGATATTTAAGGAAATTACTTAGGAAATGTTTCTTACCGTTATTAGATTCTTATTCTGCAGACGCACGCTTATGTTGGTATCACTTACGTATTAGTGAGGACTCTTGGGGTGGTAAGTGCAGAAATTCTATTTGCATAAACTTAAGTCCGATAAGAAGCTAGTATGGGGTCCCGTAATCTGCCATGGAAAGGGCAAGGTAAGAGTTGGCTTTCTGGGCAGCTGAGACCAGGGATTCAAATGTGTTCAGAGCTCTCTACGCCAGACTCTGGCCTTTGGGTTTCTCTGCATAATGGCTTTATTCTCTCCCGTGGGCTT
Organism: Eumetopias jubatus; assembly: GCF_037043125.1. Lineage (NCBI taxonomy): Eukaryota > Metazoa > Chordata > Mammalia > Carnivora > Otariidae > Eumetopias > Eumetopias jubatus. Next base: position 98,554,526 of record NW_028274813.1, read on the forward strand.
TCTCTCAGGGCAGCTCTGGACCAATATGAACAGCAACATAACTGAGAGAAAATAGCTTCTCTCCTAAGTCTGATATGAAGCATCCTGGAGAGCTCTGACTGGCTAAGTTTGGGTCAAGTACCTGCCCCTAAGCCATCTGGGGAAGTAGAGTCAGCTAAGGGAATGAATAAATATGGCTAAAATGGGGGAAGAAGGAGCAGATCTCCCCCAAAGATTGAAGGAATACCACTGACAGGTTATGACGGGACCATCTCCTCCCCTTAAATTGCATCCACTTAGAGGACAGAGACAGAAAATCACTTTGTTCTGTTCAGTTGTAGGGTTGAAACAAGGAAACAGCACAGGATTTGCACACTCAGCTGCAATACTTGATGAAGTGAATGTGTCTCCCCCTAATGAAGTTATTCCATCTTTTGGGCAATGTCTTCATGTTTGACAAGTACCAGGGACTTTAATTGAAAATTACTTTGGGAATCTTGCCAGACATTACAAATTGAAAATATGAAAACCCTTCTCCTGGGTCAGAAGTGTAACAAGCCCCATGTCAAATGTCATTACCCCACGTGCATTCTAAGACTGTGCAGGTGGGAAGCTAAGTGTTGATTGCATATTTTAGCCCAAGAATAATTTCCTGAATGGCAATTTGTTCCTTTATTTGATGAAACCGAGGTTTTCAACAGCAGTAAAATGCAATCTTTCCAGAGTGTATTTCCGTGGGTTATGAAGATTGATTATGCTGCTTAGTGAGAGATTCATTATTTGGTTATTTAGACCATGATTTATTAAAAAAAAAAACACAACTAAAAAGCTAATGATTTCCAGTTAGGAAGGTTTGCCCCATGAGCAGTGGTATTTGGCTTAGCGTTGCTTCTAATTGATAGGGCTGGGGCGGGGGTGGGGGGTGGGAAGGGGCTCCAGGAGACAGGCCTGTTTTAAGCTCAGCCATTGGTACTTTCTTAGACCTCAGAGGGCCCCCTAATTTCTGTGGCTCTCAGGACTGCATGGCCCCCACCTCCCCGAGCCTGTAGGGACTGGAATTTTGATTGTGCCCTAGAATAAGGGAGTGGGGGGCAGGGCAAAAGCATGGATGGAGGCAAAACTGAGGCTCAGACCTAGACACAGACCTAGAAAAGACAAAGTGGAAAGAGCTGTGAGACAGAAAAGTGGGGAAAGAACCAAGCCAATAACACATGAGGGACTGAGTGTGAAGGAGACGATGGAGAAAGTCAAAGGGGAAAGAGCTGTGAGCCAGAAAAGTGGGGAAAGAACCAAGCCAATAACGCATGAGGGATTGAGTGTGAAGAAGACGATGGAGAGAGGGAGCTGGGGAATCACATGGAAGGTTCAGACCCGGATAGAAGACTACAGACGTGGGGATGAAGGTAGAGGTCCCAGAGAATGGAGTCCATCGTCTGCAGTGGCCCTCAGCACCTGTGTGTCTATGCTCAGCTCCACCTGTCCCCTAGGGCTTCCTGTGCAGACCTGCCCAGCTCTGCCCAGGCACAGATTCCTTAGAACATTCTAGCCACTGCAACCCCAGATACTCTCTTTTCAGGAAAACAAATCTGTGGATTAAAAAAAAAAAAAAAGCAGAGCGTGGTAGGAGGGCTCTGGGAGGGATATTGTTCAGGTCAAGAAGACTGGGAGAAAGGAAGAACACAATGGAGAGTGGACAAATGAATTCCCAGCTACTCTTCTGTGCCCATAATTCTTTCCCTGTGCATGTTTCTCACTCCAGACCCCTGTTTTCTAGAAGCCTCCTCTTGGGAAGGAGCCCACAGTGATGAGACTGAAGTGGTAGAAAGTCCTAGATCCTAGAAAAATAGCCAGAAAAATCCCACAGCCAGAGCTGAGATGATGACAACACTAGCTATTCATTGTTGACTCCGAAGTGGCCGAGACCTGACAGTCATGATCTCCTTCAAACCTTGTAAGGACCCCTCAGGGCAGGTTTTGTTACCGCTGCTCTGTGTTTCAAAGGCAGATGTTACGATCTCTCTTCTGCAGAGAAGGAAATGGATGCTCCAGGGACTTGGGTGTCTTGTCCAAGCCCTCAGCTCTGGGGGGTGATGAACCAGGTTGCCTTGAAAGCCCCAATTCTTTCCTTCACACCTGGCTGTCCTCCAGCCGGTCCATGTGCCAATTGGAGAAAACGAGCAACCAATTTGGTGCACGTGTGAACACAGCTCCTTCTATTAGTGTCAGACATGATAGCCATTTACCAAGGCCATTCACATCTATCACTTTGGTTCACTTTATGGCCACACAAGAGGCAGACCAGACATCCCGGAGCAGATGAGTCAGAAGAGATTTGGGTTCAAGGAACAGGGGAATACCTTCTAAATGGGGTCTCTTGAGTTTGGAAACCCAGCGTCACCGGGCCACCTTGTCTCACGAAATTTAACCTTCAATTCAGAACTCAACCCCTGTGCCTCTGACCCTGCCCCAGATCAAAGAACCAGGATACATTTTGAAGAGGGATGTCTTTCTGGCCAGGTTGGAGCAGGGCAAATAACCCCATCATTGTGACCGGGGAGGAGGGGGGGAAAGTGGCACATTCAGTGGAACCCTGCCAAGGACAACTTCCCTGTTTGAACCTCAAAAGAATCCAAACTGGGAGAAACTCAGTCACGGGGGGAACAGAACATCCTTTGTTGTTCCTTTGAGATGGTCCCAACCCAGTTTCCACAGTCATGCTTCAAATTCCTTCAGCATTCTTACATTTCCTCATTATTGTGTCCCCAGGGAAAATTCCAGCCTCTCAACACCCAGGGATCTCATTTCCAAAGATACAACTGCAAAGTCCATTCAAGTGATTCTTTAGGAAAATAATAATAATTTTTTAAAGGTATTGCACTGTAGTGACAGACTTCAAAATTAGCTGTCTTACCACATGTCTCTCTTAAGATTTGCATTAACTAATTTCTTTTCAAGTTCACAAGGAATGGGCAGATTTTTCCTGCTCTTTCTACATATCATAGTTTACCTTGGAGAAAAAGGAAATTTGATGAGTGTTCCTTTGGATCTGAGAAATGTGGAGTGGATTTTTATGAAGCCTTTCCAACTAGCAAAGGCAACACTTGCCACTGAATACCAAGAGGAGGCTGGGCGGTAGTCACGAGGCTTTGCTGTGCATTCACATCTAGCGGGGCTTCATTGACTGAACTGTCAAGAAGAAACTCAAATGGTCAAACAGTCAGAAAAAAGGCACAGAGTAAACGAGAATGCATTGGCCATGGTATCCAAAAATGTACGGTTCTATCCTTTATGACCTTTTTTAGCTGAGTGATTAGAAATTTCTGAAGGCCAAGACTGTACCATTTTGGGTCCATTGTTGTGTTCCTAAGGCCTAGCACCAGGGTCTTCCTGCGAGTCTGTGCAAGCCTACGCCCTTCACAAAGCTGCCCGGCCAAGGGTGTGAGGGTGCTGAAAGGTAGCCTGCTCCTGGCTTGCCACACCAAGAGGACTGGGCCTTCCTTTTCTATCCTAATCTACTCAATCTGGCTTAGTGGAAGCTCTGCCTAGCAAAGCACAGTGCCTGGCACTTCACTTATTAAAAAGAAAAGTCAACTGGCTGATCTTGTGTAAGCCACAAACCCTCTCTCTCAGTCTCTTCATCAGTGAAGTAGTGCTGCGAAAGCCTCATTTATGGAACAATTATGCGGTTGACAAAAAAAAAAAAAAAACAAAAAAAACAACCCAGGAAACGCTTTCTAAAGTCCTACATGACTATAGGATATTCTCTTGGGGTCGCAGGGCCCTCCAGGCTTCCGTCACATTGATAACGGCCAAGTCCATCATCCATACACTCTCAAAAATTTGCAGCACCATTTCTGTATGTGGAGAATAGGCTGAAAAACCAAAATTTTTGGTTCTCAATGGAAAAAAGAACTATTCCCAATGCACCTTTCAGCCTTATTAACCAAATCCGTGGAACATGGTTTATTATTTTCCTTCCTAAGTGGGAATCTTAAGAGCAGGCTCTCTGAAAATAACTACTCTTTTGCAATATTAGAAATATTTCAATAGTAACAGCTTGGAAATGCTTTAACTTTTAAATACTTAAACCAAATAATAAATAAGCCCTTGTGATGAATGTTTCCAGAAGGGACAATTAACATTATCCTTACAGCTGTTCATGATATAATATCAAAATGAAAAACATGCACGAGAAAAACAGCAAGTCCATGCTGACTTCAGGTCGCGCTTTTTTTTTTTTTTTTTGTAAATAGCTCTAATGTGAAGACATCCTCAGTAAGACTTAACCAACGATATTTCATCTGATCATCATTTAGCCAAACCGCAACAATACTCCCGAGACCTCTTCAGTTTCACTGACAGCATCTGTCATTTCAGTTACTGCAAATGTGATCTCGTGCAGTGGGGTTCTGTGGCCTGCAAGGAGAATGAAATGCTATTCTTCACATTTTTAATATTTTATTGTTGAGGTAGGACTCAATAGTAGCTCAGGAAGAGAGGATCGTTGTCATCGTTGTTATTATTATTTTGTTTGTTTGCGGGGCGCTTTGAGAAAAATAAAACAAAAATGTGGATCTGGGCAAATGCGTATGTTCCTGATTTAACAGCGTACCTGAGCTGCTAAATAGCAAGAATTCCTGTTTATATCAAAGGTGGTTTTAAAGAACAGAAGATTGAACTGCAACTTTAAAAATCTATAATCTTACCAGTCAATAATTTATTGGCAGAATTCCACAGCAACTTAATAATTTTACGTGAGTAATAATAATTACCATATGCGGCTGGCTTGCTCTGTGCCCGAGGCTGGTCCAGGTGGCCTTAAATACCTTATCTGACTAAGTCTTCAAGACAACCCTCTGAGGTAGGTAGGATCTCTCTCATTTTGAAACGGAGGAAACTGAGGCTCGGAGTGGGTGCCACTGTGTTGGGCTCCAGCCCAGCGTTGCCGGACCGTCTTGTTCTCACCCACCCTGGAGGCTCATTCGCCACCTCTCGGCCATTGGAGGAATTGGTGGAGAGGTGGTCATCCAGGGCTGTCAAGAGCATTTTAGCTTGTAAATAAGAATTCCACTTCTCAGCTCCCTGGGCCCCTTTGCTTTCTTTTCAAACGGGTCCTTCCATGTGGTGGTGGGGGGAGGGGAGATGCTCTCCTAAAGACCTGGCTGTAGGGTCTCATCTTCTGAAGTTCATCAAAATGGCGTCTGTTCCCGATTGACACATCCCCTTCACAAAGCGCCAGGGCCAAGGGTGTGAGGGTGCTGAGGAATCCCCAGGAGCCTTCCCGTTGCCTTGCTCTGACTGGCTAACAAATCTGCGATAATCTGGGAATGCCCAAGCAGTGTTAAATGAAGGACATGGGGGTTTGATTTTGGACAAATGCCCCATGATGGATGGGCTCTGGCTGACACACTTTCCCTACTGGGGCTCAAAAGTAAGAAGGAAAGGCAAATGAGAGGTGCCAACTGCAGGCAGGTGGGGAGACCTGGACTGTTAACTGCCACTCAGCACTTTCACATGGCAGTGGAGTTTGCCTCTGTCACACGCCCTGACATACCCATCCATCAGGGGGCATGTGGAGCTTCCCGGGAGACTTTCCCCAGCCCAGGGCAGGATGGCTCCTTCTAGGGGGTGTGACAGGAACTTGGGTACCACCACCTGAGCTGCAAATCTTCTTGCTGATGTAAGAGAAAATGTTCCCACATTATTCTCCTCCACACTGATCTCAAAGGTGAGGCTGAGCTTAAGTCAATAGGGACTTGAAATGAAAGCAGTTGTGAAAAGCCCATGAAACATAGCACCATAGGGTAGCCGGGCTCCACAGGCTATAATTGATGCGGGTTTCTGCTTCTGGGATTTATCCCAAACTTCCAGTTTTTAGGAAGCTTCCATTCGAACAGTGAAATACCTGATTTCTGGATCCTCGAAATTCTCTTCATGTGTGACTCAGTCTAACCTGGGTTAAGTACTCAGCTTAGGTGTCACTGTCTCCCAGAAAGCTTCCTTGAACCCCACTTCTGGTTCAGTCCCCCCACAAGGAGCTTCCACAGCAGTCTGTTCTTACCCTGAGATGTCTGTATCAAAATTGTGTGTTTGAGCTCTGCTTCCTCACCTAAGCGAAGACACTGGTCTCGGGTCCATTTTTGTGCTGTATCCCTACAACACAACATAGAAACTAACAAGGGGTCATAACAGAGCCCCAGAAAGCCATGCATGCTGCCTTGAGGATGTGAGTTCGTGTCGAAAAAGAATTCATATGGCCTTCACTAAGGAATAGATTGCCCTTGGGGTGTTTATAGATTCATGACATCATGAAATTTGTGGTGATGATCACCTTTGTTTCCAGCACAGACAGTTTCTACACATAAAGCTCACTGGTTGATATTGTACCATCACAGTCTTTAACGTCTGGCTTAAGGGGCTTGCTTTTGGTGAAAAAGTCAGTATGTTGGGCCTTTTTGTGCAGAGGATCCATTAAATGACCACAATCAACACACCTAAAAGCCAGACAATGTGATTTTTCTGAAGCACAGTGATGATAATTGGTGTGATCTTCACTGTGGTCTTATCTGGTTGAACAGCCCTTAGTAACTGGTCTTGAACACCCTGGGTTCCTGGAGGTGAAGGTCACCACGGAGGGCTCCGACCACAAAGGGCAGCATGAATCTCTTGAGTCCCAGTAAGGTTTCCTTTCCAGTTGGTAGCAAAAGGTTCCTTTTGGTCCAGAATCCACTCATATTATTTGTCACCTCAAGCTGTGGTTATAGAAAATGTGACCAAGTAGGAGCTGAGGGTGACAAGGGCCAAAGTCAGAGCGTTTAGAAATAAAGGTTGGAGGACCGAGACAGGGGACGTGGCCAAGAGTAAGGAGAAGGTCGCAAGCCGGTGTGAGAACTCAGCACACCCCTCCAGCCCTCAGAAAATGAAATGGTACACAGCTTCTGCAGGACCTTCTAGCTTGTACGTCCCACCTTGGAAAAGGCTGTAAACTCACAGTCCCTGAACACAAGGAAAAGAATGAACCAAGACTTGGGGTTTTGTAGTACAACTCTTTTGCTATTATGCTATTAGCGTGACAAGCAAGGCAGAGCCCTGAAGGATGGGGTCTGTTTTCCCTCTGTATTTATTTACCTGTCTACATTGGAGAAGAGGACCTCCCTGTTTTTGTTTTTTAACCCCATATGAAGCATTTTTACTTCATATGTAGCATTATACTTTTTTCCCACTACAAAGAAAACTGTGAAATATAAATAATATGTACTTTAGAAAATTCACAAATATAGAAAAGAAACAATTTAACCAGAGGAAACTACTATTAACGTCTTACATCTTTTTTTTTTAAGATTTTATTTATTTATTCATGAAAGACAGAGAGGTGGGAGGGGTGCAGAGGGAGAAGCAGGCTCCCCACGGAGCAGGGAGCCCGATGCGGGACTCGATCCCAGGACCCTGGGATCATGACCTGAGCCGAAGGCAGCCGCTTAACCATCTGAGCCACCCCGGCGCCCAACTTCTTGCATCTTTATACTACCCCGTGCAAATACACAGATGAGAGTAGATATTTGTAACGTATAAAACTAAAAGTAATTTTCCTTGTTTGGCTGATGTGGTCTTGAAATTTGCAATTTTCCTTTAAATGTATGGCAAACATCTTTTCATTTCAGTGAGTGTATATCTACTCTACATTCCAATGGCTGCATAGGGGCATGATTGATTTCTCCAGCCCCTGTGTCCACACGTCCAACAATATTTTCTATAATAAACAGCAAGGTGATAAACATTCTCACTAACTCATCTGGAGACCTCGGCATCTGGGTTTGTAGAAATGACTGTGGTTGAGGAAGGCGAGGGCAGGAACCAGAAGTTGGGAGCTGTGGCATCCTGGGATCCCGAGGGGTGGAGTGGCCTAAAACGAGGGCATACTTCCTGAAACTGCGTCTCTCCAGTGGGCTAAGCCCACAGCGGCTTCCAAAGAATAGACATTTCACCCAAAAAACAAAATGACTGTAGCTGTACCTTGAGAATCCCTTGCATTGTAGCACAATGGTTTGCTCATGTCCAGAGCAGTCAGGGCGGTGTGAGGGGTGTGGAGGAGAGAAGCGATCAAAAGGCTTCAGAGGCTCAGTCTCTAGAAGAGAAGCTGCTGTTCGTGGGTGGTGTTTTGCCAAAAGGACTAAGGAATGGAAACTGGCATTTATGGAATGTTCTAGCAGTTTCACGCCCATCCTCTTATTGAATTCTCACATCAACCCTTGGAATCATCCTCCTGTTTATAGATGAGGAAATAGAAATGAGAGAAATCAGGTCATTTTCCCAAGGTCGGCTCATGGTGACAGAGCTAAGATTTATAAAAACTCTTGTCTTTCTGGCACTTTCTATCGGACAAGGTCAGTAAGTTTGAGAATTGCTTACAAACACATTGAAATGAAGACTAATTAATATCAATTTTGAAAGTGACGACTTATTAATGACATGTGTAAAAAAGCTGAAAATAATGACAACAGTGTGAGGCGCTGTGTCAACCTCTATCCCATGTGTTTGAATCTTTACTTCCAAGCTGCCACTCTGCCTTTAGACCAGAAACTTAGCTGGTGTCTCAAGAGCGTGACCAGTGAGTGCGGTTGGGCTGAGCTACAGCTCTTCTCTAGGCTCAGCGACTTCACAACTACCAGATCTACTCTAGGCTGGGCCTAGGAAAGCAGGGTGAGAGTACAGAACAGCTAGAACTTCCTCAGGTTGCCATGAGTCCACCTCCTGATGTGGTTAAGGGCCACCCTCCAGCCCGTTGTGAGTCACAAGGTCCCTCCCTGAGGGTTGGGCTGCCCTGCAGGCATAGGGTTTCCGCTATTGAGCCATTCAACTGTCCCTTATTACGGAGTCCACAGGTGAGCAATTTCTTTTTTTGTAGAGGGCCAGATAGGAAATAATTTAGGCTCTGTGGGCCATACGTCTCTGTCACAATGACTCAGCTCTGCTGTTGAAGGACAAAAGCAGCCACAGACGATAACCCACAAATGAACATGGCTTTTTTCCAATAAAACTTTACTTAGCCTGTGGGCTATAGTTCGCCAACCTCTGCCTTTAGTCCAGCAGCTTTATCAAAGCCCCACATTATCCTTTCCATCCTCAACATAATGTTTCAAAGCACAAGTTGTTTCCAGTTTGCTGGCCACTGAGCACAAAGATATATACATGGAAGGCCGCTGGCATTTTTTTCTCCTCAGATCAGTGACTAAAAGCGACATTCCACCAAATCACCACGTGACCAAGCACAGAGCCAGTTTCTCTGCAATATCTTTCCTTTGCCTGCTGTTCACCTTGGGTGGTCGCAGGTGTTCCGAAGGATGACGCTCTTACCTAAGGGAAAACAAACCCATCATGTACTCTTGGCACAGTGGTCTGGACTTGGGGCTGGCTGACCCCACCTAGAGCAAAACCCACCAGCCCCAATATCCCATTTTGTTTCTCCAGTTGTTTCTGATACGACACGCAGTGAAGCCCTGGGTCACCTACTCCCAGCAGGTCTATTTCCTAGACGAGTAGAGAGAGCTTTGGACTAAGACACAGGAGGTGTGGGTTTTAGCTTTGGCTCTGTCTCTATCCAGCTGCCTTACCCTGGGTGGACTACTTCCCTTCTGTGCTCAGTATTCTCATCTGTCAAAAGTCATCTTTACCACAAGAATGAAGTTGGACCCTTACCCTTACACCATATACAAAAATTAACTTGAAACGGAAAAAGACATAAATGTAAGAGCTGAAACTATAAAACTCTTAGAAGAAAACATAAGAAAAAAGCTTCATAACATTGCTTTTGGCAATTCTTTCTTGGATATGACACCAAAAAACACAAGCAATAAAAGAAAAATAGATAAATTGAACTTCATCAAAATTAAAAACTTCTGTACATCAACAGACAAACGAGCAGAAAAGGCAGCCCATGGAAAGAGAAAAATACTTGTAAACCATATATCCGAGAAGGGGTGAAGATCTAGAATATATAAAGAACTCCTATAGCTCAGCAACAACAAACCGCAAAAAACTCCCATTAAAAAATAGGCAAAGGACTTGAATCGGTATTTCTTCAAAGATGAAATACAAATGGCCAATAAACACATGAAAAGATGCTCAACATCACTAGTATTAAATAAGTACAAGTCAAGACCATAATAGGATACGTAACCTCACACCATTAGGATGGCTACCATTAAAACAAAACAAAACAAAACAAAAAACCCAGGGGCGCCTGGGTGGCTCAGTTGGTTAAGCGTCTGCCTTCGGCTCAGGTCATGATCCTGGGGTCCTGGGATCGAGCCCCATGTCTGGCTCCCTGCTCAGCGGAGAGCCTGCTTCTCCCTCTCCCTCTGCCTGCCACTCTGCCTACTTGTGCTCTCTATCTGTCGAATAAATAAAAAAAATCTTTTAAAAAAAACCCCAAAAACAGAAAATAACAAGTGTTGGTAAGGATGTGGAGAAATTGGAACCCTTATGCTCTGTTGGTGGGAATGTAAGATGGTGCAGCTGTGTTAGAAAACAGCGTAGTGGTTCCTCAAAAAATTAAACATAGAGTTACCCTATGACCCAGCAACTTGACTTCTGGGTATATACCCAGGAGAATAAAGCAGGGTCTTGAAGAGAGATTTGTCCATCCATGTTCATAACAGCATTATTCACAATAGCCAAAAGGTGGAAGCAACCAAGGAGCCATCAACAGATTAATAGATAAACACAATGTGGTACATACATACAATAGAATATTATTCAACCTTAAAAAGGAAGGAAATTCTGACCCATGCTACAATGTGGATAGATCTTGAGCATGTTACACTAAGTGAAATGAGCCAGTCACAAAAAGGCAAATACTGCATGATTCCACTTCTATGGGATACCAAGACTAGTGTGATTCATAGAGCCAGGAAGTAGAATGGTGGTTGCCAGGGCTTGGGGAGGAGGGAATGGGGAGTTACTGTTTAATGGGTCTACAGTTTCAGTTTTGTGAGATGAAAAGAACTTTGGAGATGAATGGTAGTGAGGGTTATACAACAGTGTGAATGAACTTAATACCACTGAACAATATACTTAAAAATGGTTAAGTTAGCACTTTTTAAGTGTGTGTATTTTACCACAATAACATTTTTTCCCCAAAAAAGCTACAAAAGATCACCTTTACATGACTGCTAAAGTCACTTCTGCTCTGAAGTTCCATATTTCACTGTGCACACGGGAAGGCATTTTCAAGGATACGGGTGCTGGTATAAAGCAGGGGTGCCCACCCACCTCCTGACCACAGTCCCTTGAATCCTACAGCTCTTCACAAGGACAACTCATTTTCAAATGCTTGGTTTCATTAGAGCTGTACAACAGCATTACAAAATCGGCAGGGTTGTATTATTGTGCCCATTTTACAGTGGAAGAAACTGAGCCTTGCGGGTTTCAAAGACTTGTCCAGGACATTGAATTAATATGTGGACGTGCAGGGTTGAGTCAAGCTCTCCCTGCTACATCCCTCGGAAGCTTCAAGGGATGGATCTCGAAGATGTCATTGACATCGTACTTAGCAGCATGCCAGGAGGTGACCCCTTCTTGGCAGCTGTGGTTTTTCTCCCCAAGCACCATGTCTCTCTCCTGCTTAGTGATCTCCTCTCCCTCCCTAAAGAACTTAAAGTTGTCAGGCCTTCTTGCAAAGTGATTTGCAGAAAAGGAAGGAAATGAAAATGTATTGAGCACCCACAACAGGCCACTTTTCTATGAGAGAAGCAATACTATTTCCTTTTTGAAGGATGAAAAAGATATGGGTCTTAGGGAAGCAAGATCACAGGGCTAGGGAGTGAGGTCCCGATAGAGTGGAGGACGGTGAATCAGTCACCCTGTCTGTCACCTTCCCCAGACATGGGTGGCCCTGTGCTAAAATGCTCCATGCACTGGTGCTAAAAAGCTAAGCAGAAGAGCCAAGCGGGTAGAATTCCTCTCCAGATGGACAAGATGGTCCTCTTGCCTCACGAGGCTCTCTTGGTCAGGAAACGTCCCCAGAGCTTCTGGTAAGTGCCAGGCGAGATGCAAAGCCAAGAAGCAGCTGGACACAGGTAGGGCAGGTTGCTGGTCCTGGTGCTCCCAGTCCCCCTAGGAAGCGGGAAGTCAAGATGCAAAGGAGTGCACAGACACGCTCTTTTCGGGTTCTGATAAGCAGAGGGGAACAAACAGGGTGATAGCCCAAAGAGAGTAACGGGGGGGAATGGAGTAGGTCTTTGAGGAGGTGATGTTCCAGCTATGACCCACAGGGAGAGAAAGAGAAGACAGATGAAGAGCGAAGAGGAGACGCCAGGCAGGGGACCGTGACGTGACAGCAGGTGGCCTCCTGTAGCACAGAGCTTCAAGGGACAGTATGGCCCAGCCCATGAGTGAGGGGGCGCCTCGAAGACCATGGTCTGGAGTCTGCATTTTACCCTGAGGGCAATGGGAATTTGTAAAGAGCTTTAAGACCATGTCAGGGAGCTCACAGAGGAAGCTGGGGACAGTTCCCCCAAAGCTGCTCCACACATGGATGCAGCCAGCCTATCACCTCCACAAAATAGTCCTACTGTCCATATGGAAAAAATCTAGTTAATATATTTTAGGAGTTATAGGTTGTATACATTTTTCAATATTTCTTTTAGGGACCATAAACCTTCAGTTTTATGATGACTTAATATTGATGCTGAGCCATAAACAGAGCTGGGCCAGTTTGATTAGAAAAGTAGCAACTTTGTGCCAAACAGGCAGTATTTTTTCTTTTATCTTTTTCCTTTTCCCAAACATGCTTAAATCTAATGCCTGGAGCAAAGGACTTGGTTCTCCCTTGGATAACGGCAGCTTCCAAACGTCCTTTGGAGCCTGTGTCCGAAACTGAGGACAGACCTTAATTTAACAGCGGCCTTGACCTCTAGAAAGGCACCTCATGTTGGAGGGGACACAGCCCATTGCAGATACCTTGCAGAGTGCCCTGGATGGGGAAAAAAAGAGCAAAAAGCGCCAAGTTAAGTAATCCCCACCCCCTCCCCCACCTCCCCAGCAGCTCTCCAGAAACATAATATTTATAGGGCCAACAACAGGAAGGCAGGAAGGCCCATGGTGCAAGAACTTGGGGAGAGAAAAGATGATGAAAAATAACTTCCAGAACAAATGAACTCACATCCCGAATGGAAACGGTATTTAAAGAGAAAGCCCAAATCCCAAACATCCCATTCAACAGGAAATCATCACCGGTGCTATGAAATCCCAGGGAGAGCACCCTGGGACAGTGGGAGAATTGGCACGAGGACATCAGTTGAGCTGAGGAGGAGCTGCGAGTAGATTGACCAGTTCCCCAAACCCCTGGGGGTAAGCTCGGGGCACTGATGCCCTCCTGACGTGCTGGGAGGGCAGAGATGTCAGTGGTGGGTAGGAGGAAACTAGTAAGGTGCTGTGACGTCCATCACTCTATTTATGTGGCCTCCTGCAGTCAGTGGATGTTAATCCTGCCTATGCCAGGGGCCAGGCACCCTTCTGGGCAATCGGGACACATAGTGAGCAAGACAGAATGAGTTCCCGCTCTCAAGGAGGGCACACCCGTGGCTTGGTGAACATTCTGCTTCCCAACTGGAGAGTTTCATGAGATGGATGATAACAGTGACCTGCCTTCCCCTAGCAGAGGGGTAGGAAAGTGACCCAAGTAAGGTCAACAGCTTAGGCTGAGATTTGCATCATGAGAAGAGTGATAAAAATACCGGGGGAGTCAGTGGGGGCAGATCAGTCCATGTTCTAGCAGCCTTTCCTGGAGGGGTTTCCACCTGGAGCCTCAGAGCTACCGTGGCACTCGTCCTTCCAAGGCTGCCCCTTCAGCCTTCCCCTAGGTTCTGTGAGCTGCTGCATGGTCAGCTGAAAAGGGCCGGTTCTGCTCAGGTCACCCAGTATTAGTGTCTATCGCTTGTGGCTGCAACAAACGATCCTTGACTATTAGAAGGTGGCCAAGAGGAAGGAGTTAAAATGGATGATTGTTTTGCAAGTTAGATTAAAACTCAGAACTATCAGGCCTAGTCTCTACTTTTTACCAGCAAAAGCTTGTTTTCTGACCTTAAATCCTCTTGCCTATGTTATTGACATAGACCTCTTCCGGTCTCCTTGCCTTCAATTTCTTTCAGTGCCTACAGTGACTGTCACCAGAATGATTATTCTAAAATATTTCCCCACTTTTCCAGAACCCTGAATCTCCTCAGCCTGAGGGCAAGACCTGCCAAAATCTGGTCGAAACTCTTTTGTAGCCTGCTTCCCACATCCTTACGTATCCGGAGTTAAAGCTGTGTGGGATAACCAGTCATTTCCCCCTGCACCTAATGTAATGGTCTGCCACAGGGCATTTGCTCAAGCTCTTCTCTCAACCAGGAATGTCTCTGTGTGTTTCTGTGCTCTTCGGAAAGTCTACTTCAACCTGAAAAACTCAGTTGAAATGTTATTTCTGGTGTGGAGCCATGAAGAAATTAATCACGTCTCCTTCTGTGTTCCCATTACCCCCCTAGCTTGTATTTCTACTGTTTCCCTGTCCTGACCCTGAGGTTAGTTCTATGTCTATCCATGTGCTGCTCTAGATTTTACGTCACCCAGGAGGGTCCGTGTCTCTGGTTTCCCAAAGCTCAGGACAGTCCTGGCATAAAAAGACAACACAACTTTCTTGAATTAATTTAATTGCTGGCCCTGGGCCTCTACGTTCTTTCTTTCTTAATTAAAATGGATCTTGAAACACGAAGAGTCAGGTTCCGGCCACTCACTCAGAATTAGTCCTCCCTACTCCGTCTCCTTTCTAGCACGGGCTCAGCAGTCATTTCCTGGTACTGTGGCTGTCCTCATTCAGCGGCAGCTGTCCAGCGCCCCCCTGCCAGCCAGGCCGTAACCATCTTGTTCACTGTGGTATGCCCAGTCCCTGGCACGAGGCTTAGCATATGCCAGCAATGAAGCAAGTTCTGGCTGCATGAATGAGTAAGGGAACGTCCTTGAGCTTGTTTACTCTGAGATGAATTCTGGCTCAGACCCATCCTAGCATTTGTGAGGCCACTTACAAGAGCAGAAAGGAATCCTCCATGCCGTGTGTCTGCATAAGTGAGGGTTACAAAGCAAGCTAAAAAAAACCGTTATATAAAATATTGTTATCTTCCTACCTTGACAAAGTCCAGAACGTGGACTTCTCCATAGTCTGCCCTCGGACAAGGTGGTAGAAGAAAGGCTGGCTCTCCCCACTGCTCTGCCTCATACCTGAGAGGCCTCACACAGGCCAGCAGTATCCACATCGCCCCACAAATTGCTTCTTAGCCACCCCTTGCACCGCTTGGCTACCCTTTGGACTTTGGGGTCTACATATTGTGGTCATTGCCTAGCCTTGAAGGATAGACCCAGGGATGAGGCCCACGGAGGTCTGGAAACAGGCTCGGGGACTTTTGGGTCGGGAATTCTGAGGTCCCAGTTGCCAGAGAACAGTATGCAAAGGCAGATGTGGACTCCAGGTGGATAGAGACTCTTCACTTCCTGGGGAGAGGAATGGCCAGGGAAGGACCCGGCGGTGGTATCCCTCATGCCTAGGTCTAAGGAAAGTACTGTTCTGACTTTACTCTTCTTAGGAGATTTACCTATCAAGGAATCAAGCAAGAAAAACTCCCACTTCATAGAAGCTGTTTCTACACTGGTTTATCCTTGGGGTTTGCAAAAGCATCATTAGCCCAGGAAAAGCCAGAGCAATGGGTCACCTAGACACCCATGGGTGAGAATGAAGCTGATGTTCCACACAGCAAGCAGTCTCCTCTCCGAGAGGGGTGGAAATCCCTCTCAGATCCCATGTGTGTTTGTCATGGAGGATTAGAAGCTTCTGTTCCTGAATGTGATTTCCGCCATTTAGAAGGGCCCCTTGGCCAGATACAGGTAGGCAGGAAGCCCGAAGGGTGATGGTGACACTACGGTTCTCCAAGCTGAGCAAAACCAGCGGCTGGCGCTTTAAAGGAAGAAGGAGATTTTCTGCACGAAGACTTTTCAAATGGGCTCCTGCAGACAGCTGTGGCCAAGCTTTTGAAATATTTCTAGCCTCTGTTTTCCTGCTGTGAAGTCTTTCGAGAAACAGCTTAGGAGCGATGAGCTGTTTGCTATTCTGGGGCAGTGGGTGTGCAGATGAAAGGGCAGATGGGTTGTGGGGGGGAATAATTCCCCAAGCGCCCATAAAATTTTTGATCTTTGGCCCCTGCTGTAACGTGATTCTGGGAATGCTGGTCAGACAGGAGAGCCAAACTCTGTGGCCCTGGGGCTTCCTGTGACCTTCGTCTGGGCACGTGGGACACAGTCCTTGTCACCGAGGGCACTGAGATGGGGACTCTCACGGCTCCTGGAGGCTCCAGAGGCCTGCTGGAACTCCGAAGAATCTCAGGCCAGATGACAGGACTGGGGAGGTCTTACCAGATAGGTACAGCCAGGTCTAGGTAGTTGATTCAAAGAAGTAAATACTCCACCAAGAAAGTGAAATTTTGCCTGTGAATGTGTTTGGCTGATGATCGAACTCTCTCATGCTCAGGTGAGTCAAGACTGTGCGGTTTGTTGAGCAGAGAACTTCACTGAGAGTCTAGAGACCGGGCATTAGCCTTGGAATCTGTTGCCCCCTGGTTGCGGGACAGGCCAGATTAAGTGCCCTTCCTACCTTAGGATTCTTCCCTGCTCAAAGCTCTGAAATTATTTTTCAGGAGTAGGGGCGTCCAAGCGGCAGCCTTGGGAATCACCTACATTTAGCTGATTTCCTGATTTCCATCCTTCTTCAGGTAACAGTTTAATTTGGGCAGGACATTTGAGATTTAGAGTCAGGGTAAATCTAAATTCAGTCCCAGCTTAGCTACAGATCACTATGCAAGCTTGGGTGTGTGTTGGTCACCTCACTGAGCCTCAGTTTCTTTATCTGTAAAATGGGATGATACCAGTTACTTTTCCAGCTGCTGGCAGAATGAAATGAAGCGATGCCTTTGGATGCTCGGGCATAATGTGCACTCCCTCTCTCTCTCTCTCTCTCTGACAAATAAATAAATAAAATAAAATAAAAAAGGCTTATCCAGAATGGTTCAGTGGAAAAGGTGCTGGATTTGGAGTCAACTGGGCATCCAGGATCCTGTTTCATCCCTAGTACTTAGTAACATAACTGCCATTTAATTAAGGCGAAATAAATGCATGCTTAATGAATAGAGGAAGGAAGGAGGGAGAGAAAGGGAGGAAGAGAGGGAAGGAGGGAAGGAAGGCAGAAGGGAGGAAGGGAGGAAGGAAGGAAGGAAGGAGGGAGGGAGGGAAGGAGGGAAGGAAGGAAGAAAAAAAGGAAGAAGGGAGGGAAGGAGGGAGGGAAGGAGGGAGGGAAGGAGGGAGGGAGGGAGGAACGAAGGAAAGGGAAGGGCTAATTTGCTTCCTCCCTCTGCCACATGAGACCTGGAGACAATCTCCCCTTTGGCCAAAGGTGGATAATAATATTTAGCAAAGGGGGTGGTTCTGAGGATTCACCATGACGTGTGCATTTCAACCTGTAAAGTGCTATCTGTCTATGATAATGACAATAACAACAAAATTAGAGTGGACACTAGTAGGAAATCGTAAGAGGAAGTGAACACGGACGTGGAGAAGGGTATCAGTCAGGCTGAAGTGAGATTAGCATTGCCTTGAAAGTGATGCCATCTTCAGGACGAGTAACCAGCCAGGGAAAGGGCTCCCGGTCGTATCTCAACATAACATGAGCGTTTTTTGTTTTTTTTTTTTTAAGTTTATTTTCTTGCCCTCAATTTTTCGGAAACAAGAGGCAAATCCTAACCAAATAAACTCCCTTAGCAAATACCTCTTTATCGACTGGGTTTTAGCTAGAATATGGTAACTCCACGCAGAGATTCTTATTTTCATTCCGGACAATAAGATGTTGAGATGCACGCTCATTACCATAGCAACATCCTCAATCGTGAAGGATACAGTCAAGCTTACTTCACATACGTTGGGAGGCAAGACACTGAGCCTTGGTGCTCAGTGAGGTATGTGCAAATCTCTGTTCCCCCAGGCGCTGCCCTATTTCATTTTGTCCCCCTACTTCCCTGCCTCGCGCAGTAGTACAGTACGCTGCTGTGTGCCTGGCACCAGGCTAGGGGCCGAGAGAACATCGTGAACAAGCCTCAGGCCTCACCCTCCTCAGGACAGCTGGAGCCTGGTGACGTAGACAAATAAAACGGCAATTACAGTAGTAGTAATTCCTCGCATACTGATTGCTTCATTGTTTTTTAAGGGATGCTTTTCCCCTACCTCACTGCTGTTCAGTAATCATTAAAAGGAAGTCACTGGAACTCTGCATGCATCTTTGGGAGTTCTAGGATGCCGGCAGGCCATCCCTAGGTTTTCCTGGTTTGTACTTCATAGCGTTCAGCAGAATAGTGAGGTGCTACTAGTAATGGACTGGTTAAGAGCTGGTAGCGCTAATAAAGCACCTTACTGGAAGAAAGCCACATCACCCTCCAATATCACAGCTTATTAGGAGTTGCATTTCCTCAGCATCTTATGACACTGCCAGGGAGGTGGTCTGCCCAGGTATCCGAGCAGCCGCCCCCTGAGTATGAAGTGAGTTCTCCGTTTGCAGTAGACTCTCATCCAGCAGAAGCCAACATCCTGACTCCAAAAGGATCCTTGCAGATGTTAACTTGCCCAATTCCTCCGGTCAGTTCTGGCCTCCATGGCTCTTCCAGCCCAGCTGAGCATGAACTGGGAAGGGACTCTATCCACCTCATCAGGGAGACATCTGGGGCGCCTGTAGGCAACCAATTAATTAAAAGCATGCCTCAGATACAAATACGTCCGATCAGTTGTTCTGCGCTCGGAAGAAGTAAACAAAGTAGGTTTTGCTGGTTTGCGGTAAAATCAAGTTTTTGGTCTTACTTTCCCCAATCTTTCATCCTCCATTGACATATATACTTGGTTGCTTTTAGAAGGTAGCATGTTGAAAGGGAAATTATGTCACTTAAAGGGCATTGGATGAATAGAGAACTGTAATGTCATCCTGGCTTAAACAATTTGGAAATTTCCTGTCTCACAGAACAAGAAGTTCAGAAGTTGGGTGGGCTCGGGGGTGAGTCAGCAGCTCAGTGATGTCACCGTGGAGCCCAGTTCTCAGGCCCTCTGAGCTCCCCCTCATCTGCGTCAGCTTTGCTCGCACGCTGGTGCCCCTCAGGCAGACGACCACTGTTCACAGGAAGAAAAAGATGCTGTCTTTCTTGTGTCTACATTTTGAGACTTCAACAGTTGGCAGGCTTCCCCTCACATTTTATCGACCAGGCTTTGGTCCGATGCCCATTCCCAAACAAACCCCAAGCAAGGGCAAGGGAACGGCCATAACTGGCCCAAAGGAATCCTTTGGGGGTGGGATGGGTGTTGGGGCAGGAAGTGATAGGCACCCTTTTAAACCTGCAGTTTCAGCTCCGGACCCAGTCCAGTGCCGCGAAGGCAACAGGCTCTTATTAGCACACAGGGGACAGTGATGGCGTCCTAGGCTCGGGTTTTACCACTCCGACTTGTTTACTCTTGCTGCTGCTTTGAAGTGCCTCCCCTGAGTCTAGCTAAGCACAAGCAGGGACAGACTATAAGGACCCCACGCCGTCTATAAACTCATGCTGCCTGTCGGTGCCGGAGCCCGCAGGCAGGAACTCGCGAGCGGCCGAGAGCCCCGCTCTGTGGTTTGGCAGGGCCACTGAGGCTCCGGTCCACCTCCCTCCCTGCAGGCAGAACACGTGATCAGCGCAGAGCTGGCTTCCTCCTTCCAGCTCCTGCCGAGAGAGGGGAATTCCCAAGATGCACTGCTCCGAGCAGGCCTTTCAGGTTTCCGTGGCTTCACCTGCCCACTGATGAGCTGTGAGTTTCAGGTGAGGCCTAGACAACATCACCATGGTCATTTGAATAATAAAACCAAGTTTTTCCCTCATTTCACTTTTCCTTTCGAGGGGGAAAACATTTGGAACACAGGGCCCATCAAGACCTTTCCTGTTTCTGATGTCTCTATCACAGACTTGGCTCCAAAGGTTAAATGTTTTGGATTACAAAAATGTACATTATATGGGGGTCTTCCTATAAATCAACAAGGCAGGTATGTTAAACACAGAAAAATATCTACAGCTGTTCTCTTACTCATCCTGCTTGTTATTTAACTCAGCCTGGGCCCTAAGGAACATTTTTAGTTGTACTGTCAACAGTTTCAAAACAAAGAAGAAAATGCGACTAGCAAATGAGGAACCCAGCTGGCCCTCTGTTTAGGCTCCCACTGCATATACTTTAATCCTGACACCTGCAAGCTATTTAATCAGGATTTACAATTGAACATGAAGGATGAGGGGTCCGCAGGGCTGTGTTCTTTGTGTTTGGATTGCAAATGATGGAGAAAAACTTTGTTATCGGATGTTGTAGTTATTTGAAGTTGGGTGCCCTCTAACCCACAGGGAACCGAGCATCATTTATCACTCCCCAGAAAAAACTCAGCTCAGGCAGACGCTGCCCCTCACCGCCTAACATTCTATTTTTGCTTCTCTTGTATTCTAGAGTAAACAAACTTGAAATTTATGAACAATGGGAAAAATAATTTCCAGAGAGCATATGGCCAGAGAAAGTTCTAAGTGAAATAATAGAAGCACAATCTTGACTTAGAACACAAAGCAAAATGCAGATGAGGGCATTTGCCTGCAATCTGGCTGAGGCCTGCTGTCTACAGAAGGGTTTCTACTTACAAACTTGCCGACTCTCATGGAAAAGAGCATAGCCTTGAGCCTGAGTGAAAGTATGACCATTTTGCCTAACACAACAGATAGAATTTAATGTTGCTTGTAAATGTGCAAATTTCCCAAATGAATAAAGAAAATGCCCTCATTCTGGACTTGCAAAAATCACCTGAGGAATAGCCCTTTAGATGGGAAATTTCCTCTAAGTCGAGATTCTATAGTAAGGTGACTGGATGAAGCCTAGAGAAATGGCCATTGATCTCTATTTATTGAGTCCCCAATTGGCTGTACGCTTTGGAAGAGATGAAGAAGCAGAAAACAGGGTCCCACCCTCAAGGAGCTTCTAGTCTACTTGAGGGAGGAAAAGACCTTCGTTGAGACATAAGAAAACAGGACAGAACAGTGTGCAATAAAAAGAATTTCAGAGAAGCCACGCCCCTGTCAACTGGAATAGCCAAAGAAAACTTTCTGAAGAACTTGGAGCTCGAGTTGGAAACACAAATGGATGAGGCAGTGGTTCTCAAGATATTTTACTGTGAAGAGCACCAAACGATAGTCACTTGACTTTACAGTTAGAATCCATTAATTGAGAAATACTTAAAAAACTGCCATGAATTCATTACCACTGAAAAATGTGTGTTTTATTTTTCACCATAACAATATTTATATGCATTGGAAAACAGTACAAATCTAATATTTACCCAGTCAGCGTACAAGATACAGTTCCCATATGGCTTTCTATCTCTTCCTTGTTACGGCTCTGCTACTTCATCCGAGGGCTTGAAGTCCACAGGAAGTAACGTGGCTTAGAATAATATCTTTGGGTGCTTTTGAAACTGTCTTAATGGGTATTAAGGAAAATGCCCAACAAACTGGGCAGATGATCCTGTTGATGCCTTCAGATATACTTAAGGGGCAGTGGCCAAAGCTTGGTTGTGGCTTTAGCGGCAACCTTCGAGCAACGTCTCTACCAGCAACTCAGCACCTTGAATGATTCCTTTCTCCCCATCCGTTTCAATGTGCCCAGGTTGGTGAGTGGTATAAGTTTAAGGGACTCTAGTGTCAAGGTTAAGAACAATGACCATCTCATTGGCTGCCTTTCATTGGACCTGGGCCAGCTCACACAGAGATCTTTGACTGTCAAGAACGTCTGTGACTTTTAAAGAGCAACAGAGAACTGGATTTAATGGTCTCTCTCACAAATTCCTTATCCAAATGAATAAAGAAGAGGCATTGTTTCTTCCTCTTGAGTTCTAAAGTAACATATGCTTGCTTATTTTTGTAAACATTCCAAGTATAGGAAAAGACAGAGCTCATCGTATTTTGCTGTGATCATTTTGGCATGTATCTTTCTAGTCTTTTTTTTTTATGCAGGTATACATACATATACATAAATTTTTTTTACAAAACTAGAATAATTCTGTAAACCATATTATAGCTGATTTTTTTTTTTTTGGTTAGTATATTCGGCTTAGTTCATTTGCCCATATACTTTTTTCTAAATCTTGATTTTTATTTTTTATTTATTTTTTCTAAATCTTGATTTTTAATGACTACATAATATTTGGTCACATGGTTTCTCCACACATTATTTAACCAGTCCTTTTTTTTGTTACACATTTAAGTTGTTTCCAACTTTTAAAAATCGTAATAGTGTAATGATGAATATCTTTATATATAAATCTTTATGCTCATCTCTAAGAAAATGCAATTTCAGTGTGATTAAATGTCTTGAATTCTATAGTTTATTCCTAGATTTTACTATTCCATTTTGGCTTCCTACCAGCTTCTGATTCTGTTTGGGGTCTACATTTAGCCATTAGCCCAAATCCACAGAATACAAGGCAGTGAGATGACTTCTTTCCAGATGAGCTGGAGAGTTAGGGAAATACAAACCTTCTCCTCTCCCTTCTCCCAAACTCTTGGGAGGTTGGAGAGATAAAGCACCATGCACCACTTAAGTAGTTGGTGGGGGTGGACTTTAGATGTAGAAACTCTGCCTGGACAGCCAGGAAAGCTCAGGGAGGACACAGTGCTTAGACCCTTGGTTGGAGGGGGATGCTCAGGCTGGGCTCCCCCTTGAAGCCTCCATTTCTAGCCAGCGGCAGCGGGATTAGAGCCCAAGGATGGTGATGGTGCTTTTTTCACTTCTTCCTTTTTTTGGATAGCCTTCCACATGACAGAGCGGATATTTTAGCATGGGCATTGTTCAAAAAAAAGTATTCATTACACTTGCTAAAGACAGCAGGGAAGACTTTATTCAAGTGGGCTACACGATGAGGTTTTGCAGTGGGAGAGATATGGGGGCTCAACTCCAGATCCAATAAGGAAAAGTTGGGATTTATAGCCAAGAAGCAGAGGCAGGGGTCAGTGGACAGAAAATTACTAAGATGTAGGGTACTTCTCTGTTAAACTGGCCTGCTGGATTTTTGCTGAAGGCAGATCAGGATGATAAGACATGGAGAGGGCGTTTTAAGCAGGGGGTTTTCACTACTGACTCAGCAAGATTCTTGCTAAAACTGGCCATGGACCGAGCCTGAGGCAGGCCTAGTGAGAAAGAGGACTCAGAGGAGGCTCCCTCGAGTTTGGTCACAGAGAAGATTCTTTGTCAGCATCTCTGTCTTCCGGAGCGTCTAGCCTCTCATCCTGCTGTTTCTTGGTTTGGTTTAGTTTCGATTTCCCCTCAGGGACACAATAAATGTGAACTCAGCTTTCAGGGAGAAATTTCCATTTGGTGGTTTTCACTTCACATTTCTCTTTCTCTGTTTTCCTACTCTGCTCTTCCACTCCTGGCCCCTCTCCTTCCCACCTCCCAGCCCTGTGCCCTCCTCCACACTCCCAGCCCCTCGCACCCCTTTCCCTCTCCTCACACATCTTGCAGCACAGACTTTGTGGAATCATTCGCTTTCTCTAACCACAGTGCTTCCTTTTCCTCTGGCACCTCTGTGGTGAATGGAAGCATTAGCTCCTGATCAGTCACGGCTCTCGAACCTACTGTCCTTGTGGCGTCTTTCCTCTTCAACTCAGAGTTTACACACCTGACCTGGTCACTTATTCTTGGCCTCCAATTTAGAAAGGCCTGGTACTCCTACCACATTGTCTTACTATGTTGTCTAACCACATCTGACCACAAAACTTGTCTAAAAGAAAAGGCACTTGGAGAGTAAATGAAAGTGCTACTATTAATCATGCCAGGCCAACAGCATAAATAGGGACCCCCCCCGATAAATCTGGATGTATAATCACATATCTTAATCTTTCCCTTGCTTTCACTCCCAGTCTTTCTGCAAATTCTCTGTCAAATAGAGTCAAGAACAGATCACAGCCTTAAGAACGTGAAGTACATCATTTTGGGATTTTTATAAATTAGTCAGAGGTTGGGCTCAATCAGGCTTGCATTGTGCTATCAGTGAAGAAGTTTGGCCAAATGAATGGTGTAATGCAGATACTAGTAGGAAAAAAAAAATCCAGGCACCATTTTTTTTTTTCTTTTAGGCACCATTCTCCTATAGTGATTTTAGTAGCTGGTCAAAGAACTTTGAGACATCAACACTATATTATTGTCATGTAAGTTTATTAATTTTGTTTCTTTTCTATTTCCATTCTGGATTTGTTTTCTTTCTTTGGTTGGTCTTTTAGCCCATCAAACAGATATGGTTTTATAATAATTCACCTCAACTACTATGGCTATTGAGGTATATTTATGGGAACTGGCCATTGATGGATAAGAATTATTTAGGGCCATTTAAAACAAACGGGACTATGGTAGCCCAGATGTGAGACAAACAAAATTAAGGAAACAGAATTATTTTCAAGACGATACTAGCCTCCTTATCTTGTATTCATAAAAAGCTCCCCGTATTTCAAGTGTCTTCTAAAACATTTGTTATTTTACTTTTTCCTTTCAGCTTGACATTTGCATGCCAATACCTCTCTTCCAAAATATTGACCCAGCCTATAAGTAGGAAACCTAAATACATCAAAAACTCTACAAGAAATGGAAAAATATTGCTAAATGATTACCTCCCCAAAGCATGCTAGACTGACAATTTGTCAGATTTTTAATAATAAAAAAAAAATCCCTGTGTTATAACATTTTTCCAGATAAAAGGAAATAGGAAAATATTTGAAAATTCACTTAAAAATTAGCATGATTATAATACAAAAATTTGACAAATACAATATTAAAAAATCTATAGTCCAATCTCATGTGTTAATAAACATGCAAAAATTTTACCTAGCTATATTAAAAGAACAATATATGGAATGTTTATTATGATACCTAGGAATTCATGGATGGTTTGCTATAGAGAAATATAGGAATGTAAATTATACATGAATAGGTCAAAGGACAAAAGTCGCATTATTATGATCAAAAGGCATAAGACTCAATATCCTTCCTGTTTAAAGCTTTCAATAAACTTGGTACAGAATGATACAGAATACAACTATAAAAGAACACACACACACACACACACACACACACACACACCCACACACCTCTTTTCCAAATCAGTAGCCATGCAACATCATTCTTTTTTTTCTTTTTTTTAAAATTTTATTATGTTACGTTAGTCACCATACATTACATCATTAGTTTTTGATGTAGTGTTCCATGATTCACTGTTTGCATATAACACCCAGTGCTCCATTCAATATGTGCCCTCCTTAATACCCATCACCAGGCTAACCCATCCCCCACTCCCCCTCCTCTAGAACCCTCAGTTTGTTTCTCAAGAGTCCACAGTCTCTCATGATTCGTCTCCCCCCACCCTCTATTCTTCCCTTCCTACTATCTTTTTTTTTTTTAACATATAATGTATTATCTGTTTCAGAGGTACAGATCTGTGATTCAACAGTCTGGCACAATTCACAGCGCTCACCATAGCACATACCCTCCCCAATGTCTATCACCCAGCCACCCCATCCCTCCCACCCCCCACCACTCCAGCAACCCTCAGTTTGTTTCCTGAGATTAAGAATTCCTCATATCAGTGAGGTCATATGATACATGTCTTTCTCTGATTGACTTATTTCGCTTAGCATAATACCCTCCAGTTCCATCCACGTCGTTGCGAATGGCAAGATTTCATGCAACATCTTTCTTAACCATGAAACACTAGAGCCAATCTCATTAAAGGAAGAAATACATAGGATACTATCACCATTACTTTTGTATTTATAATACAGTATAAAATTTCTAGAAAACACTGTAAGTCTTAAAACAGAAAAAGTAGGTATTGTTATTTGCAAATAATAGGATTATTTACTTAGATGGCCTAAAAGCCAAATCTGGCCGGGGACTGCTTTTGTAAATAAAGTTTTCATTGGAGCAGAGCCATACCCTTTCATTTCCTTATTATCTAATGGCTGCTTTTGAATTATGACAGTAGAGTTGAATAGTTGTAGCAGGTGCTACACCTGATCTTAGCCAAAAGGCTGAGAAGTAATGAATAGTTGTGACAGAGACTATGTGTCTCACAAAGTCCAAAATATTTACTGTTTGGTCCTTACTGAAAAAACATTGCCAGTCCTTCATCTAGATTACAATTATTCCTGTGGCCACAAGCAAGAGACAACCAAAAAATCAATTAAGAAGTCATTAAGGTAGCCAGATACAAGATACACCAGAGATAGTTATATAACACACCAATAATAATAAGTTGTATAACATATAAGAAAAAATCTTATAAAAATAACGTATTTAAGCACACATACTAGGCAGGCTCCATATGAAGAAAACCACCCAATTTAATAAAGGATATAAAACAATATATAAGTAAATGTGGAACACAGAATGTTTATGAATCGGAAGACTGAAGATCAAGTAAGTGACAATTCTTCCCATATTATTTTATAAATTTAAGGCAATTTCAATAAAAAAAATTGCAATTTAGAAGGGGAATAACCAAAATGATTCTTAAATTAATTGTTTAAGAATTGTAAAAAAAGAGGGGCGCCTGTGTGACTCAGTCGGTTAAGCGGCTGCCTTCGGCTCAGGTCATGATCCCAGGGTCCTGGGATCGAGCCCTGCATCAGGCTCCCTTCTCAGAGGGAAGCCTGCTTCTCCCTCGCCTCTCTGCCTACTTGTGCTCTCTCTCTCTCTCTCTCTCTGTCAAATAGACAAATAAAATCTTTAAAAAAAATTGTAAAAAAAGAAATGGTTAATAGATAAATGGACCCTCGAATGTATAATGCCAGACAAAATAGAAGTTTATTTCTCATTCAAAGGAAGTCCAAAACGGGCATTTCAGATGGGTAAGCAGCTCTATTCCAGAGAGCCTCAGGGGCCCAGGCTCCTTCCACCTCCACGATCCTGCATCTCAACACAGGGCTTCCAAGCATGTCTTGGGGGATCCTTTCAATCTGAGATAGATGAGAAGGGAAAAGATGGTGGAGAATTGCTAATGTGAGGTTTTATTTTTATCGGTGATTCTGGAGATGCCATACATTGCTTTCCCCTCACATTCCTTTCCCATGTCCCTTTGACATCAATCATATGACTACAACTAACTGCAAGGGAGCCTGGGAAATGTAGTCTGCTTGCATACCCTGAAGGAAAAATAAAAAGGTTGGGCGAACAGTCTACAAAGTTTGCCATAGCACCAGATGGGGAAATCCAGAAACAGACTGCAGCATATGTCAGAATTTATAATGTGATAAATATGGCATTTCAAATCAGTGAGGAAATTACAGTCAATTAACAGGACTTGGACAATTATTGGTTATATCTTTGCCCTCACACGACCAACAACAAAATAAATTCCAGATGTACTACATTTAAGTAGATACTAAAAAAAAAATGAAACCCTCAAAAAAAAAAAAAAAACTAGAGTAAATATAGTTTGATATTTTGTTGGGCAAGGCCCTTCTAAGCATAGAGAGGGAAGAAACCATAATGGAAAATTGATACTTTGAGTACCTAAAAATTAAAAACTTCTGTATGCTGAAATTAGAAAAAAAATTAAAAAGGCAAATGACAAAAGGAAGAAAATGTTGTCTATTTGACAGCGAAAGGGTTAATACCCTAAATATAAAAAAGTTCTTAATAGCAATGAGGAAGAGATGAATTGATCAGCTGAGAAATAAGAAATGAAATGAGATGTAGGTGGCAAATAAACATAAAAAATAAACCTCAGTAACAATCAAGGATTCCTGAGAAAGCCTATGACCTTACCAGCCCTCTTAGAGTCCTGGTTTCTCCATCTGTGAGAATAGACTAATCACAGAAACTGTTCTTGGGAATCTGTTTATTTAAGTGAGATAATTCATGGACAGCATGCAGTAAACACTCAACAAATATGAGCTATTGCCATTTTTTTTTATCATTCTAAGTGTTCATGGTGTATTTTAGATGAAAAAAGAAAGATTCAAAATGTATTCAGTTTGATGTCATTTATGATTCACACATACCGCCATACACCCGGGAAAGGAACACCCTAAGATTTTAGCATGGTTGTCTCTTGCTTGTGGCCATAGGAATAATTGTAATTTTCTCCTTCAGACATTTTGGTGTTTTCCAAATTTTTCACAATAAACATGTGTTGTTATGTTTACAATTTTTAAAAATTTAAGCTCTCATCTTTGAATCATTGTTGAATGACCCTAAATGGTTTCTTAAATTCATCTGGGACTGATTAGTTTCTGAAACCGGACTCTATTTTCAAAACTGCTGTCTGGAGCCCTGAGCAAGGGAAAATCACCAAATAAGTTTTGCCTCAGTTTCAGCTCAACAACAGAGGATCTTTTTTGCTTGCCCAAATTAAGTGTGAGATCATTGCCCCTGAAGGATTCAGAATGTGAATTGAAGCACTCTGAAAAAAAACTAGATTGTAGCAGATTGAATTCCAAGGAGGGTAAAGTGATACAAATGGGGATATGGCTGTGCAGCGAGGATGGCTGGCGTGGGGCGTGGGGCGCTTGGCTCCTCTCAACCCTGGTGCTCCCTTGCGGTGGTTCTGCTCCTTCAGCCACTTCCTTCCTTATCTCCCATCTCCCTTTGGGGGCTTCCGCTTGTCCACTGCTGCTGTTTCTTGGGAAAGTTACTTAACCTGAGTCTCAGCTTCCTCATCTGCAAAATGAGGCGAATAATACCTTCCTGATGGGAATGTTTTATATAAAGCACTTAGGATACTGCCTGGCATATAGTAGGTGCTTCGTAAAAGGACTTTGTTATTCTTCAAATGCATGTTGTGTTCATTCTTCAAATGTCAACATATAGAATTATATTTTCACTTTTTTCTGTCTTGTTTCTGGGTCGGGAAGTGGAGAAGGGGCTGAGGGATTTGAGTGAAGCACACCTTCACTTACCCTTGGATAGGTAATTTTTGAACAGCTTCAATTGAACAAACTTTCATTGCACCTTCATTATAGCTTGTCCCTGAAATGAACAAATCAGGAACAGAACATTGAGAAGTCTGCTTGTGGTAGAGTTCCAGGAACTCTCACCTCACTGAGGTGAGAAGGCGCCTCACCCAAAGCTGTTGCTGTAGGCATGGGTAGTCATATTGTCTCTGGAGAGCCACTTCCTTCCCTGACCACCCCTGATTAGACCAGCAAGGGCTGCTGACGCAAGGGACATCAAATGAACGATGGCTGACTAATAGCCTACGACCATGTTAAGGGGAAACTTTTTTACTCCACTTCTGTTATTCTAGAAATACTCTCCTGGCTTTCTTCTGCCCCAGGAAGTGACTGATCTGATCCTCCTGGGCGTAGGCTGCTTCCAGAATGCTTCCAGGCATTCTGCTGCTCCTCTGGGGTCAGCCCCTGGATGACTGGGAGGACAGGTGTGAGGGGACCCTGCCCCAGTCCCCAGCTGTCTGTGTTGGGTGGTACTCTGCTCCAGTATGGGCTCTCCTTAGTGGGCCCATGTGGCTCTCCACTCTCTCATCTTCCAACGTGGCTCAGTCAGCGATAACGGTGATGTGCTGGCTTCTATCGGCTCTGTGTTTTATTTTCTGCTTATTCGTAGCTAGAGTGGGGAAGAGCAATGTTCTTTATTGGAGACCTTCACTATGATCCCAACAGAAAAAACAGCTGGGCTCATCAAATCGTCCCTCAGACATACAAAGACTGAACTTGGCAGTACTTTTTTTTTTTTTTATTATTCATGACAGACAGAGAGAGACAGAGAGGCAGAGGGAGAAGCAGGCTCCCAAGGAGCTGGGAGCCCGATGTGGGACCCGATCCCAGGACTCTGGGATCATGACCTGAGCTGAAGGCAGACGCTTAACCATCTGAGCCACCCAGGCGCCCTGAACTTGGCAGTACTTTTAGTTAAATACCCAGCAGAAAACTCTCCTACATGTGCAGAAGGGGACATGGGTGAGCATATTCATGGCAGAATTGAAAAATGGAAACTATGTTTTTTATCGATAGTGGATAGATAAGTGAAATGGGTTTTTACTTTTTATTTTATTCAATTTATTTACTTGGTGAAATATATATAGTAGTTAAAAGGGATGAACTGGGTTTATATGTTTCAATGTGGATATAGATCAAAATCATTATGTTGAATGAAAAAGGAAAGTCACAGCATGTGATAACATTTATGTAAATGAAAACACACACGCATGAAACAGAACCATATATTGTTTGTGGATATGCACCTGTGAGAGACAACTGAAAGACTATATCAAACCAGTGGTGGTGCATCATGGTGGTTGTTTTAGGGGAAAGAGGGAAGGGGCCTGTGGGTGGCTCCAGTTAAGTGTCGGTTAAGTGTCCAACTCTTGATCTCAGCTCAGGTCTTGAGCTCAGGGTTGTGAGTTCAAGCCCCACATTGGGTTCCATGCTGGGCATGGAGCCTACTTAAAAAAAAAAAAAAAAAAGAATGTAGCAACCAACACATTTGATCCTTATTGGAACTATGTAGGCTATAGGAGAAAGAAGGAAGAGAAAAATAGGCTCAGGTTGGCTCAAGAGAATTCTATCTGTAATATTTTACTTTTTATTTTTATTTTTTTTAAGATTTTATTTTTAAGTAATCTCTATCCCCATTGTGGAGCTCGAACTCACAACCCTGAGATCAAGAGTCACACGCTCTATGGACTGAGCCAGCCAGGCATCCCAGTATTTTGCTTTAAAAGAGAATCTAAGCACATACTGTATAATTTTAAAAGGCATACAGAAAGGGAAACATTCAGGAAGCAAACATGACAACACGCCAACAGTTGGGAATCCCGTTTCATGGGAAAATGGGTATGCTAGATTATACGTTGGACTTTTTTGTGAATAAACCTTTCCTCAAACAAAAAGAAATCAAATAAAGCAGGGGTTGCTCTTGAAGGAATCTTCCAGTGGTAGGAAGCGCCGGGGCCGGAGAGCCGGTGTCCTGTGGCTGGGGAGGAGAGGCCAGGTGGAGGCCACACTGGAGCTGGATGGAAGCGAGCGGGGCTGAACGAGCAGAGGGAGCCGGCACCCAAGGGAGGCCCGCCGCGGAGGGACGGGGCCGAGGGAGAGGCCCAGTGCCCCACAGGAGAGGACAGGTGTGGTCAGGCCCAGAAGGTTCTCCAGTCCTGACCTAGCTCCCATTTCAGTCCGTATTCTTAAAGTAAACCTCCTACTGTCTGGTGCTAGTTTAAGGGCGACCAAGCGAGCTGCACCTGTGCTTCCGGTTCTGGTAAGAGAACGGCCAAGCGCCCACACTGGCTTGTGTCCTCAGATGTTTCTGTGCCCTGACCATTTCCAGCCCTGAGGATGCTGAACTGATGTGACACCAATGCTAGAGCATCGGTGGGCTCTCTCTTCTCCCAGGCCACTTAAAAGAAAAAAATAATAAGCTTTTGAGGACAGTTTTAGATTTACAGAAAAATTGCCCATACCCCTCACACCCAGTTTTCCTCTCACTAACACCTCATGTGTGGATAACATAGTTGTGACAGCTAACGAACCAATCCTGATGCATTTTTATGGTCTTAAAGTCCATAGTTTAGTCAGATTTCCTGAGTTTTCCAGGTCCTATTTCTGTCCCAGGGTCCCACCAATACCCCATCACATTTGGTGGTCAGATCTCCTCAGGCTCCTCTCGGCTGTGACAGTCTCTCACTTTCCTTGTTCCTGTTGACCTTGACAGTTTGGGTGAGCACCCGCCAGGCATTTTGCAGGAGGCCCCTCCACCGGGATGTGTCTGATGTTTTTCTCATGATTAGGCCCGGGTTAGATGTTCGCGGGAGGACCATCACAGAGGGAAGTGCCCTTCTCATGTCGTCACGTCTAGGGGGCCTCCTATCAACATGACTTGTCACTGTGGACCTGGGATTTGATCACCTGGCAGGTTACATTGTAAAAGTGGTTTTTCTAGGTGTTCTCTGGACACAAGGAGTGACCGTAATGGAAAGTAAGAGTCATTTCAGGTGGGGGCAGCGCTGCCTCACAGAGCACCGTGGGCAGCTCGCCCCGATCCCGCAAGAAGGCCTGGCTCAGCCTGCTCACCCTGCCAACAGTGAGGCAGCCCGGCCCCGAGCTCTGGCTGGAGTGCCCCTGGGCTCCGAGCAGGGGCCGGGAAACTTCCCCCGGCACACGGGAAAACCACAGTGGCAACCAGAGTCTCCTTTCCCAGGCAGTGGGGAGGGGTGTCTCGAGAGTACTGGCGTTTACATTGATAAATATTTAGAGAAAAGACCTAACTTCATTTCCCGTCGCTGATAAAGGCCCGTGGAAATATTTGGGCCTTGCCAGTTTGCAGCAAGGCTTTAATGCCTCCTAGTTGAGGCCGTGTCACAGACCCTGCAGCTGCTATTTCAAAACTCCCTTTATCCACCCTCCACTCTCCCCTGAGGGCTCCTCTTAACCTCGGGGAATGGTTGGCTTCCCAGCCTACTGGGAGGATGAGAGCCTGTTCTCCCTTGGCTGCCCCTACTGCACTTTGGCCCCCCCTCGCCTGCCAGCTTCCCCCCTGCTCTCCGCTGCCAGGACGAAGGCTGAGCCCCTCTCTTCCTACAGCCCTGTCCATGTGCTCCTCTCCTTCTAACCTGCCCATTCCCCCGGCCTCTCCTCGTTCACTTCATCATACTCCAGCTTAGTAACTTCCCCCACAAGCTGCTTCCTCTCCTTTCCTCAAATGGCCCATGGTGACCCTACTTTTGACCCTACCCATTGTGACAACTCAACCGTCCTCACCTCTGCATTTCCTACCACTGAGCTCCAGCCATGACCAAACCATCAGTAGTCCCCACAAAGTGTCAGCTTCTCTCTTTCTTCTGGATCTCTGAGCCTTCTGTGTACATGGCCTGAAATACTGTCTCTCCCTGCTCCCTTCCACCTGTGTCATTGGCTGGCCAACCCCCACACTTCCTGTCTCACACCCTGACAGGCCCAACTTTCAAAGCACTTCCTCCAGGAGGCCTTCCCGGACTCCCAGAAATCAAAACAGGGCCCCTCTATGTACACTCAGAGCACCTTGGGCATGCCATCTTAACACTTACCTCACAGTATTGAAACGGCCTGGGTATGTCTGCTTTCTGCCCCACTGGATTACAAGCTCCTTGAGGGAGCAAGCTCATCTTGTTCATCATTATATTCCTCAGATACTGGACCTGACCAATAGCTGGAGCTCACCAATATCTGTTGAATTCAAAGAGCAGTCTAGCCAGCTGCTTCCGCCTTGAACATGAACTCTTGTGTTCTGACCAGTCGTTACACTCCTATCACCTACACCCCAAACTCCTTTATTTGCCTTTTGTATCGGCCACCTTGTGGAATGATCTTCCAAAGAACCTCCTCAACGTAGCAGCCAACGGTCCCTGCTCAGTCCTTTGCCCACTCGCCTCTCCGCTGGTTCTGATGCTGCTGTCCAGCTTTTCCTTTCTGGTAATTCTCTCCTCCGTTGATTTCTGGAACGTTGCACTCTCCTGGGTCTCCCCCAACTTCTGTGACTTCTTTTTCTCTTTGCCCTCTTCTTTCTCTTCTACTTTAACAGGTCCCAAACTACTTTTGTCATGTTGCTTCTGAGACTTGCTCCTTGTCCTTCCTTCCCCGTTTCTGGGAACAGCATCAGCAGGTGGAAACCTCAGCCTCATCTTCAACTCCTCTCTCCCTTTATATGACCTTCTAATTAGGAGCCACCAAGTCTAGCAATTTCTGCCTCCCAAATTTCACTATGACCCTTGCTCTAAGTCAGGCCTTCATTCCTTCTACCTGGACTACTAATGGTTATCATCACCTCCGAGCTGGTCTCATGCCCGGCCCCACTCCAGTGTCTCCCTACCTAGCCTATCCTTTGCACTGTTCCGGTCATGATGCAGCATCACTTTCAGTGTCCAGTTGCTGTCTGTTGCCTCTGGAAAAAAGCTCACACTTCTAGGGAAGAGTTCAAGGCCTTCTTCAAATGGCACAACCAACCTTTCCAGCCTTATCTCCCAACACAGGACCCCTCCTTGCACTTGAACTACTTCCTGGCCTGCTGTGGCTACCTGCTTTGGCCTCTGCCTGGACTGGTCCTGCCCACCATTCACGTGGAAATCCTACCAAGTTTTCATGCTTTGTACAGACATCGCTTCTTCTTTCGAGTCTTCCCTGATCTCTCACCTTTACTCTTTGTTTTAGTCAGGATGTCATCAAGCTCTGCCGCCTTAACAAATCAATCCTGAAATCTCGGAGGCTCCAATCAGTTACTCCCCACTCATGCCATACTCTGCTGTGAGTCCAGCAGCTCTCCTTGGTAGCTCTTCCCCAGCTGTGACTCAGGGGTCCCCGCTGCTCCCATCTGTCAACTCTACCATCGTCAGAAGCGTCTTCTTCCAGTGGTGAGGAGGTGAAAGGGGAGCCCTGGAGAATGCTTGCCCACTCTTAGCTGTCTCCCCCGGAAGCTCATTGCTTCCGTTCACATTTCTATTGGTGGAAGCTCAATCACACGGCCTGGAATGACCTACACAGGAGGCTGAAAAATGTAGGGAAGCACACGGACATTTGGTCAACAACTGCTGTGCCGTAGGGTCCTGCAGCAAGGGTGACCGACCTGTTTGCCTGGGACTGTCTGGGTTCTAGCACTGAGAAGCCTGACTTCCCAGAAAACCCTGGATCCTGGGCAAACTGAGAAGGCTGGCTGGTCATCCCACCTCCAGCTCTTGGCTCATACCTCTGTACAACTATGTCATCCACGCCTGTTTCCACTTCATCCAGTTGTAGATTACAGACTTCCTGAGAGCAGGGGCTGGACTGCGTGGATCTTTTTCATCCCACAAGGTCAAGAACATTGCACTGGGTAGATAACCATAAATTCGCATAGAGGTTTAAGATGTCTTTTTGGCTTTTGATTATGTGACTAATATATAGTAAATGTAAAAAAAAAAAACAGGTAAGCAAAAAGAGAGAAAGCAATTTTTAACTTTACCTTATTCACTAACCCTCCTTAGAATTGACCACTTAGCTTTCGAGCACATGCACGCACACACATATTTGAGTTTGTATGTGAATTGTAAAGAAAAATGGGTCATATTTCACAGGCTGTTCTGTAAGTTCTTTTTCTCATTGAACAATATATCTCATAAATGTCTATGGAATTAAATTGAAAATGATATAATTAAATGACTTGCGTTTATTGGGCCCAAACTGTAATATACCTGGGAATGCCAGTATGATTAACAGTTGTATCATGTTCTATAACTTGGCACGCTAACCATTTTGTATAATTGACTGGTTGTATTTCCTTTTTGTGAAGTAAATGTAAGTGATAGAAATTGTTCCAGAACATTGCAAAAGATGGGCAGGTACCCAGTTCATTATATAAAGCAAACATAACCTTGGTACTTAAAACTGATCAAGATATCATTTAAAAAAAGAAGAAGAAGAAAGAAAACATACAGGCTAAGATCACTTTGGAAATGGATCTTAAATGAAAAACATGCAAATAGACTGTAAGAAGATATCAGATAAATTAATTAGAAGAATTATAGCAACAGTAACACAAGCTAACCCTCATAGATCTTTCTATATGCCAGCCACGGGTCTGAATGCTTTACATATACTGACTAGTTAGTCCTCATAACACTCTGTGAGGGAACATTTTACGGATGAAGAAACAGGTATAGACTGAGACTAACTTGGCCACAGTCTACGACTAGTGACTTCCCTCGAGGATTACATCAGCCTTTTATTCCAGCAATGCAGGGATGGGTCATTACAAGGAGATCTACGATACAGTAGAGTACAACAATAGATTTAACAAGGAAAACAAGATCATCTTGATACTAAAAAAGGCATTCAAGAAACAGTGGTGTCTCCTTTAATAAAAACATTACAAAAAGAAGCAGAAGGGTGTTTGTTTACACTAAAAAGTATATTTATTTTTTAAAGATTATTTATTTATTTATTTATTTGACAGAGAGAGAGTGAGAGAGGGAACACAAGCAGGGGGAGTGGCAGAGGGAGAAGCAGGCTCCCCGCGGAGCAGGGAGCCCGATGCGGGGCTCGATCCCAGGACCCTGGGATCATGACCTGAGCTGAAGGCAGACGCTTAACGACTGAGCCACCCAGGCATCCCTAAAAAGTATACATTTTAAACCAAGGCATTTCTGTTAAAATTTAGGTTCAAAGTATGGATTCCTCAATTCTACCTATTAACAACCAAAATAGGAATACTTTATAGGACACATGAAATCTTTCTCTTTTCTATGAAGAGTATTTTTTGTGTTTGAAAATGTTGAAGAAATAATCTCCTCTGTCATTAAATTCTCTCATACATGAATTTTAATGGCTGCATAATATTTCATCAAAAGGATGTACCATAATTTAACCTCTGTGTTGGACACTTGAGGGATTTCCTTTTTTCTTTTTACCTTCCTTCCTTCCTCCCCCCTTCCTTCCTCCCCCCTTCCTTGCTTCCTTCCTACCTTCTTCCCCCCTGCCTCTCTCTTTTTTTCTGGCTATTATAAATAGTCATGCAATTAATATCTTTGTCCCTAGACCCTCTTTCACAGCCCTGAAGGTGAATTTAGGTCAAATTCCTAGAAAACAGCTCCAAATCTTTTACGTTTCCTGCCAAACTACCTGCCTAGAATATTTGCACTAATTTATGCTTCTTCCATTAATGTAGGAGACTACCACTACCTCCACACTCACATTTTCCAATAATTCAAATGAGATATGTGTGTGATTCTATGAAGACGTTATGAAAACTGATAGTTGACATGCATCACGCTCCTGAATAAGAGGGACTATGTGCCATGAAGCTGTCAGTTCCTCCCAAAATAATTTACAAATTTAATCCAAGGCCAACAGGAATTTTCTTAGAATTTGCCTCATTGATTCTGAACATTATCTGGAAAAAGGAGCAAGGGAGAGCATCAGCAAATGTTGTAAAAGAGAAGAGTGAGGACACGAGCCAATTCTCATCAGATTTTTAAAAAGCAGTAGTAGTTCAAGCGCTAGCTGTGTGAACCCAAGCACATCCCCCATCCCCTGCGCCAAGCTATGCGTCCACACAGATTAGCTGCTGGGGAGAGACGGTCTTCTCAGCAGCTGATAAAGCCTGTGGGACTCAAGGTTGTAGCAGCCGCTTCATTCCCAAATGTGAATTAATGAAGAGCAGAGAGAAATCCAGATGTAGGTTTGTTTTTTTCCACAAGGCCTTGCTTTCCACGGGGAGAGGCCCCCCACAGAAACTGGATGCACTGTCAGTGGGCCTAACTGCCTCTCTCCTATTTCACTGCTGATTGAAGAGGATAAAAACAGCTATGTTTATATCGTACGATTAGCTTTGTAAAGAACTTTCTAGGACCCAAGCTGAAGGCACAGCAATAGCTCCAGATGGAACTCAGACTTCCCGTGATTCTCGAGGGTGCGGTGGCACTTTGGCTGGTGCTGGCTGTGGTGGAGGCTGCTGACTTCAAGACGGGAAAATGAAGCTGTTTGTGCCCCCCAAACTCAACATTTTTTAATATCAAGGATTAGACTCCTTCCTTGACTGCTCTTGTTTAAAACGCGAGGTCACTCTCTATAAAAGCTCAGGTTCATTTTCTTAAAGCCATCTGTGGGAAACTTTCCCATAGAATGTTGTTCCACAGGCTCTCCCGTTTAAATTATTTGAAAGAAGGACCCCAACAACACAGAAGGAATTTGAGAGAGAGACACCCACTCATCCACCCACACAGATGCTCACATACAACAAAACCAAACCAGTTGGCATTGACGCCCAGGCCCTCTGAGTTCAAAGCAAGAGCCACCTCAGAGTTCCCAGCATCCGAAGAGGACCTTCGCTTTTTTCCTTTGAAGTGTTGCCTTTGAAGGTCAAGGTAAAGGGGCCATGTTGACTTAAGAAATTGCTAATCTATAGAAGGATGTGGCCTCTGCCCCATCA
The DNA here is from genome assembly GCF_037043125.1 of Eumetopias jubatus. Classification (NCBI taxonomy): domain Eukaryota; kingdom Metazoa; phylum Chordata; class Mammalia; order Carnivora; family Otariidae; genus Eumetopias; species Eumetopias jubatus. Next base: position 98,592,554 of record NW_028274813.1, read on the forward strand.
CACATTTGTAATGTTCACATGAGGTTAACAAAACAAATGGTTTTGACTGTAAAATGCGTGAGCGAGGGCCGGCCTTTTTTCTCCACTTATCTCCATCACGGGAACATTCCTTCAGGACAAGGTGAGACCCAGCCTAAGAAGGAACTCACTAGGTTCAAAAGCCAGTTACAGGGCTAATTCCGAGCCTCTTGAATCTCTGTAGTCATGCAGTCAGCACTGGGGTCCTGCCGTTGGTTGCTGGGTGCCTTGCTACGGAGACTATCCTTGGAGATAGAAGATCTGGATCAAATCCCAACTCCTTTGTCCCTGATGACACAGTATCATTCCTGACAGGTCTCTGCAGTTTTTCTTCTTGACCTGCCTCATACTAATTCCTATTGAAGACTTTCTTAAAAACAAGTTGAAATGTAAAACAAAAAACAAACAAACAAAAAAAACCCAAAAGAGACTTTTTGAGCATAGAACCCAGAAGTAAGTAAGACTTAACAAACTGGATTTTAAGAAATAGAAACCTTGACATCCAAGAGAAACACCATCACCGAGATGGGCTGAGCCTGGGCAGAATTTTGCCAGGGTAGCAATGAGTAGAGTGTTCAGCAGGCTCCAAAACCCCTCCCAACCACACAACAAGCATCACCAGAATGTTCGCACCAGATGTACCTTTTATTTTGGTATCTCCAGAACCCAGCCCAGGCCTTGGCATATATCAGTCAAATGCAGTTGATCAGGAAATGCAGCATGTTCTCTCTGCACTCATCCCTACCCTCATCCACCCAAATATTTGGTCTAAATTGTGGGTATACTAAAAATGATGTGTATCACAAATTGAATCTAAAAGCGTCTCTCCATCTGCAGAGAGTGGGTTGTCTGGCAGAGCCAAGAAACTGGAAATACCAGATAATTACAAGAAACTTTGATCAAATATTTTGTTTTGAGGTTGATGCAGGTGACACACCTCCCCCAATCCTGCCCCCTTGCTAATAAGGTCACCCATGGGATTTGGAATGGATGTTGCATATGCCAGTCACCAAATGGCCTGCTTCAGAGCCCCAAAGGGTCATATGTTTGGATAAAGTCTCTCCGGCCTCTCTGTTGTTGTTTATCTCAAGGCCTAATTCAAGGGGATTCTTCCATCACTTTTTTTTTCCCCCAAGAAAATACCACCCAGAGAGCTAGGAGACCAACAACAGAGTGTGTCAGGTAGGTGGGGATGAAGTCTATTAGATAAAACAACAGGCGTGCTTGGTGCTTAAAAGAGTGACTTTGCCTACCCTAAGTTAGGATTTTACATATGAATATGAATATAAATGTAAATATATATACACATACATGTAAAGCCATATATAAATCTATCTGTCTATCATCTATCATATACCCACACAGGTGCTTCTATATCTGGAGCTACTTGTACAGGGTATAAATTACATTTCAACACCTACATCAGTGGTGGGGCACAAAGGAGCCAGTTTTCTACATATTCATAGCATTTTGTATTGTTCCAAAGCACTACGTTCAAGGAATCTTCACTAAAACTCTGCAAAGTAGAGAGAGTGAAAACCATTTTCCCCATGTGAAGGTAAGATGCGTGCCCGGGTCCCTCGGAAGGACTGAATCTCTCCCCACCCAGGAACTGGACGGGCCTCAAGCCACATTGGAGGCTCTCCCTCGCCCCTCGGTGGTCTGGATCATTGAGAAGTGTCAAGAATGCCCTTTATCCCATTCCCCCAGATGTTCTCCTAGGTGGGTGGTGGGATTGTCACCCTGCAGCCCTTCAGGCCATCCTGTGAATGAAGGCCCCTATGAGGATGTTCTGAAGAAATCTGTCAGGAGAAGGTTGCTGAATCCGAACGTGGACAGTGGATGGGCCAGTGATGTGACCACCATTTGGTCGCCTCCAAAGATGTTGGTTCAGCTGCTTTGGGAGGGATGGGAATGATATCTGGAGATGCAGGGCCAGAGGCCCACACAGTTTCTGAGGCATGGCTTGATGGTTGTGATTAATTGGGGAGACTGAGGCGGAACCGTTTTGTAGGAGTTAAAGGGGCTGATCTCTTCGAGACCTTGGAAGTCCGACCCGTGAATGCAGTAGATAATAAGCAGTTGCTCAAACTTTCAGCACACACAGAAAAGAAGTGTTTGCAACCACTGCTGTATGTTCAAAGCCCCTTCAGTGTATTCTCTACGTTGCTACCAGAAGCAAACCAGACACTGGTTCTTTCAACGGGGTAGAATCTTAATAGGAGTTTTCTTCGTGTAGAACACCAGATGATTTCCCCCTCCTTTTTCACTTCTCTGTTTTTTTGTTCATATTGTCGACAAGTACAAGTATTCCTTTAGAACACTTTAAATGTGTTTTTAAACAAATCCTCACGTATGTTCTTTTGCCCTTAAGATAAAGTATATATTTGTCCCTGATGGCAAGACCCTCCATCTCCATTTCCCACTTCCCCCCTGAGCATGTGTCCACCACTGAGCAGCTTATGCACCCTAGCCTCCAGCCAGATGGAACTGCTCCCCATCTTTCCCTCCCCAGCCATCCTCCCCTTTGTGCCCCTGTGACCGTGTTGTTCTGCATGGAGGCCTTCTTGCTCCTTTGTCTCCCTGGCCAACACCCAAGTATTATCTCCTAGATGGCACCCATTCTGACCCCAGTCGTACCCCTGGCAGCTGTCCCATAGCCAACAAACACACAGCTCTGAGCAGCCACTCGTACCTAGAGCAAAAAGGAACAGGCGGGCACTTGAAAGATTCAGAGTGTCTCTGGGAATACACAATGAGAATCGAAGTTTGATTTCCTGCTTAAGTCTGGGGTTGGCTCACAATACATCCTCCTGGCGGGAAAGATAGAAAAAGCAAATTTAGTGTTTATGGCATAGATATTAATCATTCTTTATAGTTATGTAGGGATAATTGGTTACAAAATGTTCTTGAACTAGGTTTGGTTTGCTTCACAGCCAACGCTCTGAGATGTGCATGGTATACACTCTACTATCCACACTTCAGGGATAAGGAGGTCACAGAGGTAAGGTAACTTGTCCACAGTGCCACTTCTATTTGGCGTAAGAGCCAGCATGAATCCTCTGCTCTTTCATATCAAAGAGAGAAGCCACCATGTTGGTGTGGGAAGGCACCCTCACGTACACCGAGTTAAGAGCCCATCTAGGGCAGGAGACCCCTCCCTTTCTCACCCATGCTGCCCCTTCTCTGACACACACACCTCTTCACCCGGCTCCTGACAAGCATGCGCACAGACAGGGAGCTCCCCAAATCCTTCCCCATCTTTTAGCAACTTTGAGAAGTCACAGCTTTTACTGTTGGATTCTTCAGGGCAAGTGTCATGCTCAGTGTTTTACAAATAAAAAACAACCCGATGTAATAGCTATTATTATTTCCATTTTACAGAGCAGGAGTCCAAGATACAGAAAAGGTGAAGTATTTCATTTATGGTCATACAGCTGCTGACTCACAATTTTGGGATTCGAGCCCATTTTGTCTGACATTCACCATATTATATTTAGCCAAAATCAGACTTTCCATAGTTTGTAGTCATTCATTTTACTTCTTGATACTCCTCAAAATTAGTATCAACTCTCTTTATGTAAGAATGCCTTAAATATTTAGAGACAGCTACTTTGTTTACTCAGAACCTCCTCTTCTCAGACCAGATATTACCTCTTGAAATGACAGTTTCAGGTTCTCTCTCCAAAACTCCAGTTGCTCTCCTTTGCATTTTGCCAGTTTGTCTATGTTTTTGTAAAAGATAGGCACACAGGGGCTCCTGGGGAGGGGGGCTCAGTCGGTTGAGCATCTGACTCTTGATTTTGGCTCAGGTCATGATCTCAGGGTCCTGGGATCAAGCCCCGCACCAGGCTCTGCACTCAGTGGTGAGTCTGCTTGAGGATGTCTCTCCCTTTCCCTTTGCCCCTCTCTCTGCTCTCTCTCTCTCTCTCTCAAATAAATAAATAAATAAATATTTTAAAAAATAGGCACACAAAATGAAACATAATACTTTAGATGTGGTTTGACCAGCATTGTAAGTAACATGACTGAATTTGAGTTAAGTTAAAAAGAAAGCTCCCGTCTATTTCACATGTGTTGATATTAAACTATGGTTCCTTCATCCTGACCAGAAGCAACTGATTTTTTTGGATCCAAATACAGACTTGTACACTTAACCCTAGAAAAGTTCATTTTTAATTTTTCCCCTCCTTTTGGCCTGTCAAGATCTCTTTGTCAAGCACCTGTTTCTACTATCTACCCTATTTGTTTGCTTTGTTGATTTTGTGTAATCTTCTAATTTATTTCTTCTGTATCTTTAAGCTAACCATTGGTTTAAAGCAACAACAAAAATAAAACTTCCCCGTTTGACTTCTGTCCATTTAATTAGGTATGCAATCCTTTATGAGCTCTCCTAATTGCTCTTGAATCCACTTCATTATTTCTCCATTTGGTCCACATAGATATTGAGAAATGTTTTACCAATCTTGCTGAAACTTAGATACATTGATGGACTTGTCCTGCAGCTCTATACCAAATGAAATGTATTCATGGTCCAACCATTGGCATTGACTTATTATCTCAGTACCAAACACAGTGGGAGACATAATGATATATACATGCCACCGTTGAAGCCCGCGAGAAGCTTATGTGGTAGATGGAGTGAACAGACACACACAGAAGGTGACCACCCAAGGGGAGTATGATCCATCAGTGAGAGAGGTATTATGCAAGGTCCTGCAGCTCTGACCAGTGCAGAGACTAGATCAGATCAACAGAGCAAGGGAGGTCTTGGAGGTCACTTGGACTCTTGAGCTAGAAGAGATATTAGGAATCATGTAGGTCTGACGTTATCTTGTAAGGAGGAAACAAATCCATAGATATTAAGGAACCTACTCAAAATCACCCACCTTGTGTGATAGAACTGGGTTTTTAGACCTAAATTCAATGCACTTTTACTGTACCCTCCTGCCCTGGCTGCCATTTCCACTATACCTCTCAACTGCCCTGGTGTGATGCTAAATGGAAAAACTAGATCTATAGAAAAACAAGGTAATCAATAGCTAAATAGCTAAATACTAGATTTGTTTATTTGCAAACTCTAACAAAATTAACTCTTTTAGGAAACCTAAGAAAAACACAAACACACACCACAATATTTGAAAGGGAACAACTCACCTAAAAATATAAACTAATTAAATGACATATTAATAAGTATAAAAACCTCCATGAAATTATTTGTCCAAAAAAAGCATTAACTAAAAGTAGAAATCTTGAAAAAATTAACACCTGTGGAAGTAACTGAGGATGTTACAGAATCTTTCCCAGAAGGGACCCTGACAAGGGGCTCACTACCAACTACACCCAGACTGCCTTCCGCACATTAAACAACTGATAATTCCTGTGGAGTGTAAAACTTTCCAAGGCATAGAAACCTGAGGAGCTGCTTAATTTCTAGGCCCTCATTCCAAACCTGATAAAGAGAGTGAAAAGAATTTAAAAATAGGAGACCAATAAAAACAAAGAAAAAGACTAACTTCTTTTTTTTTAAAAAAAAATATTTATTTATTTTTTTATTTAGACAGAGAGAGCAGTAGTAGGGGAGGAGGGGCCGAGGGAGAGAGAATCTCAAGCAGACTCTGCGCTGAGCATGGAGCCCAACGTGGGGCTTGACCTTACAACCCTGAGATCACTACCTGAGCCCAAACCAAGAGTTGGGCGTTCAACCAACTGCACCACCCAGGTGCCCCACGACTAACCTCTTTTGAATGAACAAAATAGCAAAACGAATTTACTAATATGTTAAGATATGAATATACCACAATCTAGCTGAGTTACCCCCCAAATATAGGAAGGTTCCGCGCATAAGAGAATGTATTAATATAACAGGTTAATTTTTATTTTTTATTTACTTATTTATTTTTAGCAGGTTAATTTTAAACATGCCCTTCAACTGGTTAACTTCCAAAAGTTTAAATAGGACTGGAAATCTATTTCTCTAAAATGGTGAACCGTATCTATTCCAAAGAACTAATCAACATTATATTAGATGTATGGAAAATATTTTTAAAAATATTAAATTAATAAATTTGATTTCCCCTTTGAATCTTATTCCCTTGGCAACCTTCCATCTCCTAAACCAGCAAGCAGATATTTGACTTCCATAGCTGGGCATAGAAATGTTTCAAAGTCTTTTTTTCCTCTCCTTTTGGTTTGACAGGAACCTAGCCTGGATGACTGTTCCCCCAAGTTCTCCCACAGAATGACAATGGGCCTGGAAGCTGATGCTCTTTGGTGGGGGGGTGGGGAGGTGGTTTGGGGCAAGGAAATGACAGAGGGGAAGTGAAAGCTTAGCGTCTCCAACTCAAGGACGTGGAAGGGAGAGGAAAGAGGCAGAGGGGAGACAGTTTGAAAGAGTGCAAGATGGAGCTACATGCTCCAACCTCTCCTCTTTGGCTATCTTTGAAGGCTGGGATGAAGGAAGCAGGGATTAGGTAGCATAAGCAAACTCCAAGGACTCTTGTTTAGACGTCTGGGGGCAGCCACCTGCAGATGGTGCCTTCACTGACAGAAAGGAGGACGCCCTGGCCTAGCACCATCCCAAAAGAGGAGGGTCTCTCCTCCGGGCTTCTTCCTTAGGGGAGGATCTGAAAGGAAGGGAGAGGACTAGAGAGTCAGTGATCCTGCCAGGGACTCCTTGTGGGGAGGGAGCTGGTGACAGCAGCAGAGCTGAAAGAACACGGTGGAATGGAATTCAGAGGGTCTAGAGGTCTATAGGTTCAGAGATTGGGTCACCAGACTCTGCCTGAGCCACCAAAGAGACGAGCCACAGCCCTCACCTGCCAATGCCCACAAGGTTGGAGTCACCAGGCAGATGAGGGGCACCTCGGAAGAGATTAGTGAGGATCTGAAGATTCCACACACATCTGAGGATTCCACCGGCATGAGACACAGGCAGCCACTCACGAGATCGGGGTTGTGTGCTGGTGTGGGGTAGCAGCGTATCTCGTCAGTGCATTGAGGTAGATCATAGCATTGACGGAAGCATGTCCTCAGGCTCATGATCTGAATATTCATCTCGTTATCATTGATTGGTGACAAAACTAAACTTCAAAATAAAAAGCTGAAGATAAAAGAGAACATTCGATCACTGGAAGGTTACCAACTTTCTAAGTTTTGAAAACACGAAATAAATTTGAGAGGAAACAATTGAAAAATCCCCATAAGTAGTCTGAGAGCTTCTGCCTGATAACATAAAAGTAAACATGGAGCTTTTAAAAAGTAGTCTTCAGAGTGTAATACATAGGGAATCCTTCTTTGACAAAATAAAGAAAATTATCTTTAACATATGCAACATTCATAACATTGTGAGTAGCGGTAAGATATTAGTTATTCCCAGTAAAATAAAGAAAGCTTATGGCTGCTTGCTTTTTTTTATTATTTGATGTTGTTTTTAAATTGTAGGTAACACAATAAAAGATGTAATTAAAATAAAAGATGTAATGATTATATATGAAAAGATGAAACTACTGTTATTTGCAAGTGGTGTGATACTCCTCAAAACCCCAAGAGAATCAGCTGAAAATCCTTCAGAGGGTGGCTCCCAAATTTATCTACAAATTGGAATCATTGGGGAATGTCAAAAACTCCTGGTGTTCAAACTTCACCACAGAGACTGGAATTTCACTGACTGGGGGTAGGCTTGGGCTTTGGAATTTTTAAAGACCCCGAGATGATTCTTTTTTCTTTTTTTTCTAATGTGCAAACAAGTTTGGTAATGGCTGCTTTATAATTAATAAGCGAGCCCAATAAATTGGTTGCATTGAAGAGAAGTATACAAAAATAAATAGCTTTCGGGGTGCCTGGGTGGCTCAGTTGGTTAAGTGTCTGCCTTCAGCTCAGGTCATGATTCCAGGGTCCTGGGATCGAGTCCCATGTCGGGCTCCTTGCTCAGCGGGGAGCCTGCTTCTCCCTCTGTCTGCCACTTTCCCAGTTTGTGCTCTCTCTCTCTCTCTCTCTCAAATAAAAAAAAAAAAAGAAAGCTTTCTTATCCTAAAAATAATCAGAAAATAGCACAGAAAGAAAGGATCCCATTTATAATAGCAACAAACATGTAGGATGCCAGAAAATGGTCTTAGCAAGAAAAGTGTGCTCTTTCTGCAAAATAAATTATAGCATTATATTGGGAGACATAAAAGCAGGCTTGCATAAATGGAGAGATGTAGTGTGCTCTCAGATTAATTTATAAATAAAATGAAGTTTCTAGGAGGATTAGGGGGAGAGGAATTAATACATGCAATCCTAAGAAAGTAATTTTAAATTTGGGTAGCCTAGTTTTTCAAAAGATTTTTAAAATTGAAAAATAACAATGGAGAGTATTTGCCTTCCTAGATGCTCAAGTGGATTTATAAATGGTGTAATTCTAGTCCAAGAATAAAAAGATTCATAGAACAGAATAAATAGTTCAGAAAAACACCTTGGAATATTTGGAAGTTTATGTATGCTGAAGACAACAGATCAGTGGAGAAAGGAAGTACCATTCAAAAAGTCATGCCTCAAAAATTGATGAACTATTTGAAAACTTTTTTATGTTGAATTTTCACTCTAACTCAGAATAAATGTTTAATAAACTAAAGAGTTGAATAAAAAATAAAGTAAAAAAAAACAGAAGAAAATATAGGTAAATAATTTTTGATATATGGTTGGGAGACAATGTTTAAGCCCAAAAGTAATAGGAAAAAACTCATCCAAATTAAAAATAATCTATTACATAAAAATTCAAAAATTGATATATAGAAAGAAAGAAAACTAAAGGACAAACTGGAAGAAAACCTTTCCAACAAATGACAAAGGATTAACATCCTTCATTCATAAAACATTCTCAAAAGAAAAAATTAAAGTCACAAAATGAAAATGATCAAAAGCCATAAACAAACAACACTCTTAAAAATATATATAAACTATGAAAATATTTTCAGCCTCACTAATAACCAGAAAATACAAATTCAAACACTGAGGCACCATTTTTAATTTATTAAATCAGCAAGATTAGAAAAGAAAATGTACGCACCATAGGGGAAGATTCTGTGGGACAGCCAGACAAACCCTAATGAGACTGTAGATTGACCCTTATCTTTCTGGAAAGCAAATAAGCAATATATACCCAAAATCTTAAAATGTGTCTTTTCTCTGACACATAATCTTACCTGTAAGACTCTATCCTTTGCAAAAAGGAAGAAAGGATTTTCTTCCAAGAATAGTCTGAAAGACATTATGAGTAATAGAAAAAAGCTGGGATCAACCTAATGTCCTGCAATAGAGAAACAAAATGTCACAGCATGCGACACATACATTACTTTTGCTATCAGATAAAAATACTTTCTAACACATATATCAACTTTGCTAAAACGGAAGTAGTGATAGGTATGGAGTTTTTGCCTATTTTAAATTATTTTTAATACCAATACTTGTTTTTACAACCAACAGTTGTTAGATTTATTTATTTATTTAAAGATTTTATTTATTTATCTATGTATTTATTTGAGAGAGAGAGTGCTTGTGAGCCGGTGGGGCCGCGGTGGTGGGGAGACAGAGGGAGAGGGAGAGTGAGAATCTCAAGGAGACTTTCCACTGAGCGTGGAGCCCCACATGGGACTTGAACTCATGCCCCTGAGATCATGACCTGAGCCAAAATCAAGAGTCTGACACTTAACTGACTGAGCCACCCAGGCATGCCAGGTGTTACCTTTATAATCAGGAATAAAAAGAAGAAGAAAAGGGAAAAAAATTAAAAAGAGGACCAATGACCACTACCATGGGAAACCCATATTTATCAAAGCATCAGAATCAATAGATAAATAGGAAAAGCACAAAATGATTTACATAAAAGGGAGTTAGCATGGTATGTATTAAAGTTGTTCATATTCAAGTTCTCTGGTAATAAAAGAAATGCAAGTTAAGGCACCAATTCACAACTAAGGTTAAATTAAAAACATAAAATTATTTCCAATAATTTCCAATGTTGAACAGGTTAGAGTGAAATTAATTCCCCTCTGAAAAGCCTGGGGCAGTGCCAATGCCAGGTCTATGAAAGCAATTTGGTTCCATACATCAAGAGTGGTAGTAATGTTCATATCCTTTGAAAACTCAACTTCCATATTGGGATATGCTACTAAGGAAATTATTCAAAAGGAAGAAGAAAGATAAAACTATCCACATCAATTTTACTTAGAATATTAAATTAGAATATATAGTAAAGAACAGGAGACATCATGGCACATCAACCTGATGGACTGTTGAGATGCTATAAAAACAAAGGAAAATGTATGATTACTATCCTTGAGTGGGGACCAGATGCAGAAGGCAAACCTGTATGCAGATTGACTATGACATTTAAAAATAGTCAGAAAAAAATAGAAACGAAGAAGGAGAACAAGAATGAGTTAGGGTGGTAAAATTATACGGAAATTTTTTTGTAATTTAATCTCAATATGACCTTGTTTTTCCAACAATGCACAAAAATCAGAGGGAAAACGTATTAGGGGGGTTGAAGGGGAAAACAATACTTATACACTAATTACCTGTGCATTTAAACATCAATTGGTGACAGGGACCTTCTTCTATATACACCTGTAAAGGAGGTATTACCCTCGTTTCCTTGAAGGAGTAGAACGGCAGTCTTAAGAGGCAAATAACTTGTTTGAAGTTATACACTCAAATTCTGGAATGAAGATTTAAACCCCCTCCTGACTCTACTATGCCACCTGCCCCTATATGTGTATACACTACTGACAATTAAGTTTTATGTGTCACAGACCTCTCTGAGTATGATGAAAATTATGAACCATCTTCCTCAGAAAAACTCACATGAACGCACACAAATTTGCATATTCAGCACCTTCTGAGGGTAGGGTCATCAAACACCATGGCTTATGGTTATTCTGGAAAAACTGTTAAGAGAGCCCTCTTTTTTACTCTCAAAATCGTTCTGGTTTGGACTCTAAATTATATGGTTATCTTTAATTATAGACCAGACATAGTCCTTCTTTTTTTCTCCTTTCCCCAATCTCACTGGTTTGCCCTTAAATGTCACCACTGGTGTAACTTCTTTAAATAAAGCAACCAAAATAGGGAGCTCTCTCCACCTACACAGTGTGGCCGGGGAACTGATACCTCTGGGCCTGACCAACTACCAGTAGGTCACACCTCATCTTGTACTGTGTAAGTAGCCTTTACCTTGGGAAGTTGAAAGCAGACGTCTGAAAAAAATTGGACAACAGGCATTGGGTAGGTTGTGGTTGGGTAGGAGGAAGAACTGGACCTCTCTCTGTACAGCCTCTGGTCAAGACTCACTGGCTGCCCACAGTTGACACCCTGAGTACCTGGGTGGGGGTTAGGAGAGGGTGAGTTCTAGATTGACAGGGTGAGCAATATGGCGCTGGGACAAGGTCAGCCACCAGAAGATAACATTTTTGCTGATATCCCAATCATATCCATGGCCATGCTTGGTCTGCCTTTAAAGTTGTCTCTTTAAGATAAAGATATTTAAGCAAGCAAACACCGAAGCTAGGGCCACAGTCCATTGAAGTGGGATGGGGTCTGCAGCATCAAACAGAGAGAGCTGGTTCCTGGAGAGCAAGTACTGAGGATCCTCAGGCTCGCTGGGTGGGAGGCAGATGGGCCCAACATTTCCCCTCAGCAAGGAGTCCCTCAGGACGTGTGGCTGCTGAGATTCCCACAAAGGAGCAAGGCAGATAAGCATCTTGTGCCCCACAACTCTCTTCTCAGATAGAGGGATATGCTAAATCCCAGTGGCAGCGGCAGAAAACAAGGGCTTCAGGAGATCTTTTGGACCATACCGACACCATTTGTCCACATCAGACAAAGCTGGAGAAACGGATTAGATACTGGCTCCAGAGGAACAGTGTTAGTCACTGGGAAGCTGGCCTCAGAGGCATGTTGCTGAGAAAGGCTTTTCCTCAGAGCCCAAAGGAAATTGAGGGAAATCGTGAAGGATATTACTGAGAAGCATTGTCCCCAGCATGGGTGGAGGAGATCGTAATGGACAGGCACATGGCGAGGAAAAGCTCCTACTTTTCCCTGACTTAATTTGTCCAAAGCAAGGATTCTTAACCAGGGGACCTTGGACTCAGATGAGAAAAAAAGATACATTCTTATTTTCCTTAACTTCTCTTAAAAGTTATCTTTTTCTTTTGTTATGAACGTGAGTCCCACAGCACTAGGAGCAGCACCTGTGACTTTCACCAGTCAACATCATAGATATTTCCATACCACATTCCAGTTGCAAATATTTCTTAATCTCATTTATGTTCATTAATTTTTGGAAATTTAAGTTGTGAGATCTTGTCTGTTGGTTTGTTTTCCTTTTTGTTTTTTTGTTTTTTTAGATTTTATCTATTTTTGACAGAGAGAGAGTGTGTACAAGCAGAGGAAGCAGCAGGCAGAGGGAGAGAGAGAAGCAGGGTTCCCGCTGAGCGGGCAGCCCCATGCGGGGCTCGATCCCAGAACCCGGAGATCACGACCTGAACCAAAGGCAGATGCTTAACCGTCTGAGCCACCCAGGCACCCCTTGTCTGTTGGTTTTTAATGCATTAAGGAAGCACACATAATACTATATCACAAACCTGTTTTTTGAGATTTAAAACATTTTAATAATTATATTTCAGTATATTATATTTCCTTTGTCATGCTACATAGTTTATTTTATATATTTAAGAATGTTATTCTGAGATGGAGTCTATGGGCTTCGCCACTCTGCCAAAGGGGTTCGTGGCATAAAAAATAGTTAGGAGCCCCTGGAAAATTAAACTATCAGCCTACTTAGCTTTTATCTTAAGTTGCTCTTGTAGCTATTACACAATATTTCTGTTGTGAATTGGTAAATAATTGTGGGAAAATGACAGCCATTTCCTGTAAGACAGTGTTCAATAGATGGCCTCCAGCGAAACTATTTGGCAATATTCTATCTTCATTTGAAGAGTTGTTCTTACTTTGAGAACTCCTTTCCTTGCTACATTGTGAATTCTTCTACTTTTCAACATATGGCTCGTGTTTCATATCTGTGCAATGGGTGTAGATCGTATAGCCCCAAGAAATAAGAACCTTGCACTTCCACCATGGGCTTGATCAACATCTTAGACTTTACGGTGATGATTTTTTCCCAGTTTGCTCCATTTCTACCACCTCTCCAGAGGAAATGGGTGCTGCATGAGTATTGCTTATGTTTTGGAAATGGTTGCTCAAGATGATAGGCAAATACACTAGAATCAGACTTTCAAAGTTATAAGGAATATGAAAGGAGGATGGGGACATGGATGATAACACCAATGGAAATAATAATGGATAGCATGTTGAAAGCTACTGTACTTTATATAAATTGTTATTTAATTCTCTCTATAGAGTAGTTGACATATGTCTTCTGATTTAATTTACAGAACAAGGCAGATATTAATATGCACATTTTACCCATGAGGAAATTGAGGCATGAGGAGTTTAAATAAGGACATGCAGCTAATAATGACAAAACCAAAGTCTGAATCCATGCTGTTTTCACACCTCATGTCCTTAACCATTATTCTAATTTGCCTTTCTAGATTTGGAAGTCTTTCTATATATAGAAAATGCTGAAGTCTCCACCAAAAAACTACCAGAACTGATAAAATCAATAAAGATGCAGGATATGAAATCAATGTACAGAAATCTGTTGCATTTCTGTACACTAATAATGAAGCAGCAGAAAGAGAACTTAAGAAAATGATCCCATTTACAATTGCACCAAAAAGAATAAAATACCTACGAATAAACCTAACCAAAGAGGTGAATACCTGTACTCTGAAAACTATAAAACACTGATGAAAGAAATTAAAGATGACACAAAGAAATGGAAAGACAGTCTATGTTCATGGTTTGGAAGAATAAATATTGTTAAAATGTCTATACTACCCAAAGCAATCAATCTACAGATTTAAAGCAATCTCTATCAAATTACCACCAGCATTTTTCACAGAACTAGAACAAACAATCCTAAAATTTATATGAAACCACAAAAGACCCCGAATAGCCAAAGCAACCTGGAAAAAGAAAAACAAAACTGGAGGCGTCACAATTCCAGACTTCAGGTTATATAACAAAGTCATAGTAATCAAAACAGCATGGTCCTGACACAAAAATAGACACCTATATCAATGGAAGAGAACAGAAAACCCAGAAATAAACGTACAATTATAAGGTCAATTAAACTCTGACAAAGCAGGAAAGAATATCCAATGGGAAAAGACAGTCTCTTCAACAAGTGGTGTTGGGAAAACTGGATAGCAACATGCCAAAAATGAAACTGGACCACTTTATTTCACCATACACACAAATAAACTCAAAAGGGATTAAAGACCTAAATGTGAGACCTGCAATCATAAAAATCCTAGAAGAAATCACAGACAGTAATTTCTCTGACATCAGCCATAGCAACATTTTTCTAGATATGTCTCATGAAGCAAGAGAAAAAATAAAGCAAAAATAAATTATTGGGACTACATAAAAAAAAAGCTTCTGCACAGTGAAGGAAACAATCAACAAAATTAAAAAAGCGATCTACAGAATGGGAGAAGATATTTGCAAATGACGTATCTGATAAAGGATTAGACTTGGGAATCTTTCCAAATCTCTAAAATGTACAAAGCAACGTAGAAATGAAAGATATTGTCTATGTGATGTTAAGATTAAACAGATTACTAAATATAAGAGCTGAAAACTCATACTTAGAGAATTGTAATGTGATTATTACCCATTTCAAAAGACTTGACTACAGGTAGACCCTAAATGCTGAAGCCTCTGCTCAAATAAAATTGGCAAAGGAAAAGAATGTCTCAGGGACAGAAATTAGAGTAAGATTAAAGTTAGAAGTGTCTGTTATCTTAAAGAGCTTCCAAAAAAACAAGATTTCTTAAACATAATGCAGGTCACCAATCCAACAAAAACTAACAACTATTAAGTTTATCTCCTTCCCCCTCCACCTTCAGGCAAACATCTACTGGATAAAACAGTAGTTTAGAACATTCCTGTTCCATTAAAGATCACACTTACCAAATAAATTTTATCAAATTGCAGGGCATATGAACATAATTCAATTTAAAGCAGATGAAGAAGATTTTGTAGTTTCAAAGAGTGGAATCTTTGCTGTTTTCCCCCCAAATCTATAGTGATATTCAAATTTGAGAAACTGTTTATGGTGGGTCAGCTGTTATGTTTGGTTTAGGAGTAACTTTTCCAGAGGTTTTTAAAACTGGTGGTTTCTGAGCCCTGGGTTACACTGCATAGATGAGGGATGGTGCCCGTCAGCATCCCCTTCCCCGAGACTTTGCCTTGCATTTGGTGATTCTCAACACACGTGTGTATGTCTTAATTGAACGGTGACAGGTGGATATGAATGGTCCATGTTTGAGGGTTACTGGAGCTGTATATCACACAGTGGGCATCTGGGAGAAATATCCTTCTCCTTGGGTGTGCCAATCTTTCCATTCTATTTCCCTCCCTCTGCACCAGGGCAGGTATTTTCTAGAACTCTCTGTGTGCACACTGACAGGAATAAGCCCATGAAGCAATCTGGCCTTCATCCCAGGTCCAGAGTCAGGATCATAGTGGGAAGCTAGGCCACCTGGCATATGGCACATTTAAAACAAAATACTCCAAGTGGGTCTTTTATGTTTGGACTTAATAAGCTAAAAACAAAAGATAAGGGATGCCTGGGTGGCTCAGTCGGTTAGGTGTTCAACTCTTGGTCTCAGCTCAAGTCTTGATTTCAGGATGGTGAATTCAAGCACCGCATTGGCCTCCATGCTGGGCGTGGAACCTACTATAAAATAAAATAAAATAAAACAAAATAATACAATAAAATATAAAATGAGAGTGTCTAAAGTCACGTGACTTTAGACACAATTTACTAGTCAATTATGCATCTTGTAGAGCAGTGAATATAGGCCTGGCTACAGTGTGATTCTGGTGTTACCTTGGCTCTTTCCTATTGAGTTATTGCTGGAAGTGTATCAAGGAGTGACGGGGAGGGTGTTTTTCCGCATTCTGTCTCCATTCTTCACTTTCTTGGTTGCTGATCTGCACCCTACATTGGTTTGCATGTCAATTGCCCCTAGCATCAGAGTTACTTAATTACAGAGAAGTCACGACCTCAGCCTTTTTACACCTAGGGTCTTCGTCACCTGAATTTCTTTCCATAGCTCTGACTCAGAGCTTTGCACATGTTAGGGTGTGTGCATGTGTTCAAAGGGCAGATGTGGGGGCCCCACTTCCAGAAATCTAGCATGTAGTTTAGATTTAGTATATTTGTGTAGAAGACCTATGAATTACACTTAGGGAAACACGGCTGGAGCTATGGCTCTTTCTGATTGACAACTGCAGTTTTCTATACAATGACAGCATGTGAAGTTTTCTCTCCTTCCACATGGCTCCCGAGGACATTTCTGGCTGTAGTTGCTTTTACCTGGAAAAAGCTTTTTTCCGCGTCAATCAGCTTCTATTATAAGCTGTGGGAAGAGTGGTAGAGGTATGAGTCGGCTTGGGCTGCCAAGCGAAATTCCTCAGACTGGGGGCTTCGACAAAAGAAATGTATTTCACACTGTTCTGGAGGCTGGAAAGTCTAAGATCAAGGAGCCAGCTGATTCGGTTCCTGGGGAGAACTCTCTCGCAGGCTTGCAGACAGCTTCTTTCTTGTTACATTTTCTCTGGTGTCTCCTCTTCTAAGGACACTAATCCTTTTGGGTCAGGACTCCACCCTTGTGACCTCATTTAACTTAATTACTTCCTTTTAAGCGCCACAGAGGGTTAGAGTTTCAACATATGAACTTGGGGGAGGGGACAATTTGATTCATAGCAGTGGACCATCTTAAATTTTGGTGGAAATAGAACCTTCCTGTCTTGGGAGCTACCTGGCAAAGGTTTCTCCTAGTACTGAGAAACAAAACCAAAATGAGATATTGTTGGAGGAAACTGGGAGTAGAGGGACACCCTCCAGTTTGGGTGCGGGGCGGACAATAAATCGAGACGAACTTCTGGGCCCACCTTGTTTCTATGTGCATGAGCTGTGAGCAGCAAGAGCAGCTTTGACCACGTGACTGGCCTCTCAACTCAAACACTTCTTGAGGACCATTAAGGACAAGCCGTGTAGACAGCTGTAGAGAAGCAAGGAAGAATCTGACCATCGCTGACCCCCAAGATAGCTCAGTTGGCATCAGTTAGGGACAAGGGGGTATACACCAAATTACTCTGCTATGTAACTTCACAGTTGCCAATGCTATGGAAGCAATCCTTTCTGGAAGGATCAGGGACAGCTTTAGAAGATGACGCCTTTGAGTAGTTTTGAAGAATAAGGGTTGGGTTTTGACAGGCAGAGATTGAGGTGACAGAGAGGAAAGGGAAAAGGGGAGGGGTTTCCTAAAGAAGAGGTAACTGTGAGCATAGGCCAAGGCTGGCTAGAAAATTTGTGGGGTCCAGTGCAAAATGAAAACGTGGGGCCTCTTGGGGAAAAAAAAAGACAGGAAAAAAATGTCATTGAAGATACCAAAATACAAAACGTCTTCCTTACTTCCACAGTTTCTCAACTTGTCATAGTGGTTTTTGTTGGCTATTTAATGTCATTCTTAGTAAAAACAAAAAACAAAAAACAACAATTTTAATGCCTTAGCATGGATATTATGCTTCCTTTTTATATTGTGCAATGTCGATTTAAAATGTCAGTGTAAGAGCATTTTAATCCTCTGCAGAAAGCATCAAAATTATGGAATGTTTATTTCACGGTTTGCACGTATATACGTAACTCCTCACCAGAACAATGGAAACACGGCGCTAAACCAACTCAGCTGCTTTTATTTCACTTCTCGGTAAGCACACATCCTACCGACGACTCTCAACATTCAGCTCACCAATGAGTAAGGGGTGACTGGAAGGACCAGGAATCATGGGCTCCTTTTCCTTCCATGTCCTCATTCCCAGTGTCAGCTAAGACAGGGAGGTAACACTAACAAGGGGGGATATGATAGGGCTCCTGGATCGTTTGTGTTTCTCAGAACACTATCGTCTTCTTTTCATGTTGGAAGCCAACTTCTGATGCAAACAAAAGGCCTGGCTGTCGGGGCTGCTGGCGCACCCCCGGTCTCGGTCGTAGAGGTCACACGCTTAGCCCTACGTTGGCTTTGGGTCTCCGTGAAATTCCACTCCCCATGTGTTGCGGGACCATCAGAATTTTATGCTTTAGGGTGCATCACAAACACTACATGCAGATGCTTGGGGAAGTAGCCGTGGAGATGCCCGTGTTTGGCGGAGGTCTTCTGCTCGTGTGCATGCTCCACCCACCCACTGGGCTTCACTTAATAAGCACAACTCAGAGATAAAATATTTAAGAATTTAAACATGGCAACAGTAGAACATTAAAGCAAGCTCAAGTTCCTTCTGAACACGGGGTCCTGTGTGACTGCACAGGTCCCGCACCCAGGAAGCTGGCCCTGGCTAAGGCATAGAAATAGAAAGGTAGGTTTCTGGTTTGGGGAAGGTGATAAATCCTGTTTATCTGGACCACAAGGCGTGAGACACAAAAACCTAGAAAAAGAAGTTGGACCAGATCCTAGAGAGCCTTGAATGCTATAGCCCCAAGTTTGGGCTTTATTTGAATACAGTGGTGAGGGTTTTGAGTAGGAGACTGGCATTATCTGAAGAGGGCTTTAGGAGGCGGACAGCTTACAAAGTGGATCAGAGAAGGTAACATTGACAAGGGGGAAGGGACCAGCCATGAAGTCATTACAGCAATGAAACTGAGGTCCAGAATCAGGGCTGTGGCCAGGAGTAAGGAGAGGGGCTCCAGACACAAAGACACACTTTGAAATTCAATTTAGAACAGTCCTTTCTGCACTGCTTGTCTAGTTTTGTTTTCAAACTTAAAAGTTTATTTTAAAAATAAAACTTTCTTTTCCCTTTGGAATTCTGAAGTTTCACATGTCTGTGAAAAAATTACTTGGGTTTTAGAAATTTACTTTGGAAGCTTAAGGCTGTCAGTCAACTCATAAGCTATGCCCCAAGCACTTGCAACTCTCAACGCTGCCCTCCCCAAAAACTGTGCTAGTCATGTCCCGATGCCTGGTGATGTGTTAGAAAACCATACTTCATGCAAGTAAGGTTTAAATGTTTTCCATCCTAAATCAATTCCTTTTGTCTATTTCAGACCATAAGAAATTGATGTAGTAAGAGTAAAAGAAAACTCTAACTGAAAACATCCTTTTTGGGAATTAGCGGATTAAGCTCTACCTTCCACTAGTCTTATCAAACCTTTGGAGGTGAGCCTGTGAAAAGGGGTCCGTGGCAGCCCACAGGGGCAAAGTTATGTCTTGGCAAGCCATGTGTCAAGTGGTTAGATGAAATTTAGCCTGGCCCTGATCGAACTCCCAGTCCTAGATGGGGTCAAGCCACATCTGTTGTTTGTTTAATGCGTCAAAAAGGCACGTACAATGGAGGGGGTAGGCAGGGTTTTCTAGTTCACACCTTGTTAGGAATATTCCTTGACAATGAGTGGGTATAAACACAGGTGGTGTAGAGTCATCAAATGCTTTGTTTGGTTCTGCCCTATAAAGTCCAAATGTTTGCTAAGGCCCAAGTGCCAGATACTCTTCAAAATAGAAAGGATTTATTATTTTGACAGAAGCAACATATCGCCGTGGCTTTAAGAAGGAGAAGTTTTTAAATCCTCCATCCGCCACTTCAAACAAGGGCAACAAGCCTCATGCAGGGCTTTTTTTTTTTTTTTTTTTAAAGATTTTATTTATTTGAGAGAGAGAGAACAAGCGGTGGGGAGGGGCAGAGGGAGAGAGAGAGAAGCAGACTCCCCACTGAGCAGGGAGCCCGATGCAGGGCTCCATCCCAGGACCCTGGGATCATGACCTGAGCTGAAGGCAGACGCTTAATGACTGAGCCCCCCAGGCGCTCCTCATGCAGGGTTTTAAAACACCCCTCCACACAAATTCTGACTCAAAAGTTACCGTCAATGTCTTGCTCACTTTGTTGCTTTGCTGCCCTTGGTTACATTGTGTTATTTCTTTTTCTTTTTAAAGATTTTATTTATTTATTTGAGAAAGAGAGAATGAGAGACAGAGAGCACAAGAGGGTCAGAGGGAGAAGCAGACTCCCTGCTGAGCAGGGAGCCCGATGCGGGACTCGATCCTGGGACTCCAGGATCATGACCTGAGCCTAAGGCAGTCGCTTAACCAACTGAGCCACCCAGGCGCCCTGTGTTATTTCTTGTCTCTTGTGTTCAAGGATGAGCCAGGCGGTTCTGGTTTCTCCATCCACCCCAGCTTGGCTACAAGCCGCTGCTGGGCCACCAGCCCTTCCTATGGAAGTGAACTTCTTCTCTGTTGTCAGATTGCTTAGTGCTCTAGCAGACAGACGTCGGAAGCTTCAATAGGACACGTCAATGCCTAGGAATGAGGAGTATCCAGAGGAGATGAGGTAGCAACTTCGGGGCAGTCACCTCCAGGCCAGCAGTCTGTGATAGAGAGTACATTTATCTTGGTGAAACCGTAATTCTCAACAAGAGCCAATTTTGGCATCGGGGAGGTGGGGGGGGGGGATTTGATAGCACCTGGGGGTATTTTGGATTGTCAAGACAGGGGTTGGGGAGGGGTGTCACTGGCTTCTTGTGAGTAGAAGCTGGGAATTCTGTTAATCATCCCACAATGCATAAGATAGCCAAGTATCCAGTCCAAAATGTTAATAGTGCACTGTTGAGAAACCCTAGTATAAATAACTGTTGATTCAAGGGATACCCTGATCACTGCACCAAACCCTGAAGGATACCCGATGTGAGGAAGCTGATGGTCCATGTGGTAAGACCGGAACTGGCATCCAGAGGGCTGGTGAGTCTTCCAGGATCCGCCCCCCCCACCTTCCCCTGGCAGGGGAATGCATCCTTTAACTGATGACATGTGTGTCTATAGCAGACATCTGTTATTTCCGCCTGTCCGATGCCCTTTCCCTTCTCCCCCGGGGAAGAGCACCGTGATTTTCCTTGGAGTCAGCCTTCCCTTAGCCATACGTGAACACGGTGCTGAGGTCAGGCCTCTCAGGGTCCCTCTCCCAGAAGGAATGTCACAAGGATGGCAAATGGAGCTGTACCGAGATTCCCAGAGCAGCTCCTTTTCTCTTTTTTTTTTTTCCCCCTTCCCAAAGTCTGGTAGCTCAAGTTTATTTTTTCCTGTATCTTTCCAGTACATCCCTTGGGTCGTGTGTGCGTTTGCTGTTTCAGCTCCCAAGCGTAGGCTGTAAACCAAGAACCCAAATGCCTCCAGCTCCGTGTTCTGAGCCCCGCGGTGGTGTCCTGCATTTGAATGATAGCAGATCTGCAAGCCGCTCCATTGCGGGTGCCTCGGTGCCGAGATGGAGAGAGACCCACGGTGCACCTCCAGCCCAGCGCCGACCCCTGCTGCTGAGGGCTCTAGTTCGCCGGGAAGAGTGGTCGGCGCTCTATGCTAGCGCCATGCTTGCTCGGGGGCCAGGAGCAAGGACACCCGCTCAAAAACACTGACTGATGAGATCCCTGGCTCAGAACAACAAACCCGGCAAATCACGAAAGGCACTGAGAAGTATAGCACGTCATACTTCAGATCTCCTTCTACTCGTTTACTGGGCAACTCTATTAAAGAACCATGGGGGTGACGCTGCAGGTGGTGGGGATGAAGCCGTGAGTTTTATGTCTGATACTTAGGGATAACTCGTAAACAGTCCCTCAAAACTGAATGGAAATACCATAAAATATTTTTTAACAATTTTGTACTCCATTCTATTTTTGTTTCTATTTTGTTTTATTTTTAACTACAAAAAGAATACTTCTTAGTGTACTAAATGTAGACATAGATGCCCCCTCGCTCCTTCCTCTTCTCTCTTCTTCATTCCCTGAAAGAACAACCGCAGTGAAGCACTGTGAAGAAGCTGTGAAGAGGTTGGCGTCTCATACACAGTGTATCATTCCAGATCTCTTTTCCTGCCTACCCAAGCACACCATTTGCTGTTTCCCTTGTGAATCATAAAGTCAGGACCACACTCTCCATGTTCTCCAGCACTTTGCTTTATTTCACAATGTATCTCTCGGACCTCCTTCTGTGTCAATACATAGACATCTTATTTCATTACTTTTTTTATGTGTATTTTATATGTGACATCAGCACATGACTGGTTAATTTCTGAATCACTCATATGAGCTGATTAAAAAATAATGGTGATTCCAGGACCACCTCTGGCTAATCTGGGTTTCTGGGCTAAGTGCGGATCTCCTGGCCTGCTGCCCATGATATATTATTGGCGCTGTTACGAAAGAGCCAAAATATGCCTCAAGTATTTCCTCCAACCATCAAACCTTCAGGGCAAGGTTGGAAGGACCCGAATGAACCACTCAGCAGAGAAAGGGAGAAGGTCCTGGAAACACATTCCTCGACCAAATGAGACCCAGTGAAATAGAGCAGCCAATTTCTCCCACACATCCCTTCCCCCAACCTGCAATCAGCAATAATTTTGGAGAAATAAAGCAAATGGATCGCTGCATTCCTACACGTCTATTACATTTGACTATTCTTTGCAGGAGCTACTCAGGACCAAATGTTTGGAAAGGAAGTTGGCTGGCCACAGTGTCTTTTTCTTTTTTTTCTTTTAACTTATTCTGCTGCAGCTGCAAAATAGGAAAAGAAGAAGAGAAGAAGAAAAATCCAACCTTCCTCAACCAAAGACCTTTCTGGGAAAATTCTTCCAACTCCCCCCTTGTTTTTTTGGAAAACACTTGCATATTATACATTTGTGCTTACACATGCTGAATCTCTTGATAATCCACTGAGATCTTTTACTGTTTGTTTTTTTTTTTTTTTTTAGGTTAAGAATTTAGAGATGTATTTTCTTGCAAACGAGTGGGTCCTCTGGGTCAGGATTAACTGTTAAATTCCTTGGCTTCTATGTAGCCTTAAATGAGCTCTAAAGACAGCTTGTTTTCTTAGGGGTTATTCCCATGTGAGCTAAGAGGCAACATGAATATTGATAATGACTAAGTTGCCACAGTCGGCCTCAGTAGTTGTGTTAGCATATGAAACCTTGGTCTTCCCCTCAGTCTGTATCATAGCAAGCGTCATATTATAGAATGATTTATTCTGGTACTTTCTTAGCATGGCACTGCAAACCCTTGGATCCTTCCCAGTGTGCCCCCCAGCATCACGTACCTCAGCAGGAGAACACCAGACCCACCCCAAATCACTTCCGTTGCTACAGCACTGGGCCTCTTCTGTCTGCAATGCCCTTACCTCCCCCCTACCCTCCCACCGAAGGTCTCCCCATCTGCCCAGGCCCAGATGGAGGCCACCTTCTCTCTGACATTTTTCTTACCCTCTTCTCCCTCTGGCCCTCTGTGGGCAGAATTAAGCCTCCACATTAGGTAGCTTTTGTATATGCTGTTACATGTACAGTGCAATTTTAGTTTCCATCTTCAAGTACTCACTAGCTGCCAGAAACTGAGGCTGAGGGCTTATAGGGGGCCATTTAAGGCTCCTTTGATTTTGCCCCATTTTACAGAGGAGGAAATTAATGTTCAGAGACATTAAGTTGCCCAAATGCACACACCTAGCAAGCAGCAGAGCCAAGCCCCAGCCGGCCTGATCCCAGAGCCTGTGGTCTGCGCCCCCCAGGCTACGAAGCACCCTGGCACCGGTCCCCTTCTCTTTGTTGGGGTGGGAGCTTTCAGGGAAAATGCTCTGTCTCATCCACCTTTGCCTTCACCGTTCGAGGTATAGCAAGCACTCATCACCACAGCACTCGTCCTTTCAAGTGGGGTTTCATCCAGGTGCTGGAGGCTGAGGAGCAAACGGGGCCAGGATGCTTGCCGAGCGGACAGGCTGAGCCCTCTGACTCTGCCTGCAGTCCTCGGGCCAGGAGATGGCCAGTCGTGCAGAGGTGTGTGTGGAACGCAGCAGAGTGGAGGAGGGCCCGTTGCATTGGGTGGCAGCCAGGTAGGGAGAGAGACTGAGGATGAGCATGTACATCAGTGGGGGGGGGGGTGAGGTATGTAAAGGCCATTCCAACCTTTTTTTTTTTTAATTTGATTTATTTGAGAGAACGAGAGAGTAAGAGAGAGAGAGCATAAGCCGGGGGAGAGGCAGGGAAGAGAGAGAAGCAGGCTCCCCAGGGAACCCCATGTGGGGCTCCATCCCAGGACCCTGAGATCATGACCTGAGCCAAAAGCAGATGCTCAACCGACTGAGCCACCCAGGCGCCCCGCCATTCCAGCCTTTGAGATGAGCATCTACCAGAAGGCAGACTCTTGATTTTTGCTTTACGTTCCTTCCCATTCAGTCTCTTGTTCCCATTTTCAGATGGAAAACAGAGACTCAGAGGGGGCTAAGTAACTCATTCAAAGTCATATGGCCAGAATTCCTATCCAGGCATGGGCCAAAGGGCCCCTGGGAGACAGTGTGTCTGATTTAGTCTCAGGTCTCACACCATTGTGCTGTCACGTCCCAGGACCCTAAGTATAATGTGCCTTGTGGAAAAGGAACACATCAGCTTCATCCAGTACAGAAATATTTAATACACTGCTAAGTAAAGGGCAGGGAGGGAATGTGTTTCTCTGGCATGGTGGCCGGGGGATGGGGGGTGCCGCTGAACTTTGACCTGGCACACTTAACCAGCACGCGAACAAAATGGGCTACAAAGTGTAGCCAGCCACCTCCACCAGACCTGGAAGTCTGTGGGATGTTGCAGCTTTCCTCTGTGAAAAGTGACCAGGGTGAGAGGTAGACTGTAGAGAACAAGCATTCTTTGAAATACATCCAATCCAGAGCGGCGCTTAGATGGGGCCAGAAGAATGGAGATGTCACCCTTCAGCCTCACCTCTCACTGCTTTGAAGGTCTCGCCCACCCCTCACATTTGCAAGGTTCACATACCATGTGTCTAAATATTTAGAAGTTATAAATCAAACCAACAACCTGTTAAATCAAATATATTCTATCCTCCTACCTCGGCAAATCGAATGACGTGGAAGGCCAAGCTGGAATTTACAGTTCTCAGGCTCCTGGAGGTCTCGGCTGGAACACGGTGGTACCGGGAGAGGTGGCCTCTGGACGAAGGCCCACTCTCCTTCATTTTCTATCTTACCCCACGGAAGGCCTCAAATGTAAACGTGTGGATATTCCACCTCACACATTCAAATCCAGTCCATACCCCGAGCATGGAGCTGCCCAGTGGCCACTCAGAGCCTAGGATCTCATCATTGAGCAGGGAATTCTGGGGTGCCAGCTCTCTGGAAGGAGGCTTAGATGGGGTTTTTGGGCTCCTCACCCTGTGTGTAGGGGTGAGGCTGTAGGGGAACCAGAGCCAGCCTGCCTTAAGTAATGGGCCCAGGCAAGGTCTCTCTTGCCAGTATCTACTCTAAAGCAATGAATGCTGCTGATAAAGAAGTTGCATTTGTGAATAAAAGCTGAGGGCAGAGAACTGGCCCACCTTGATTATCACTGAAGCCCTTGCACCCAGCACAGTGCTCTGCACACAGTAAGTGCTCCATGAATGGTGATTGAATGAACTGCCATCACCGCAGCCAAGATGGAGTTTAAGTCACTTATTGTTAGAATACCAAAGTCACTAGACCCTTTGAACGCTCCTGAAGTAAAGTGGGATTTGAGTAGCTACTGATTTTCACTCCCTGGGTCAGGGGGCCAATCCTTCTTTCTTCCCACCCTTGGGCAACTCAAAATACTAAAGATACAAAATTTCATATTAAAATGCTTGCATTTTATTGAAAACCTGTGTTGGAAATGTTAAAAACAAGTTGTCTTCATTAGGAAAGGTAATTTTATATCACCTTTAAGCAGAGAGACTTTAGATTTGAACACTAAAGCTTCTTCTGCATAATCCTCCCCCAGCTGGAAGAGGGGTGAGGAGTCATAGCTGGACGTCTTCATCACTTCATTGTTTCCTTTAAATGCTAGGTCCTGCTTTTCTCTTCAGGTGGTTATTTGTGCCCTGATTTCGGGGACTACAGTTGCCCAATTCTGCACAAGGACAAATAAAGTGGAGCCCATATTGGTTCTTCTCCAGTTTATGACAGCATTCTTCCTCAAGTCATGTAGGGGAGCTAAGTTGGTCTGATCAAAGTCACCATGACCCATCCTGTGTGCCTACAACTGCATTCCCTTAGAAAATTAATTACAAGTTTGATTAGGTTTCAACAAGGTATACGGCTGAAACTACACTTCGACTTCATTTTGGGGGATGTCATACCAATGAATTTAGTTGTCTACAGTTTCTATTCTGTTGTCGGGCCACGCGTCTCTGGTCTTTTGCATTTCTTAGTCTTTCTTTGCCAAGGTTCATGTAAAATAATTGGAGTTTTGGTGAATGACAGCATGGTAATGCCAACCACAAGGTTTGAGAGATAGGGAAGGGTGGGTCAAATATGATTAAGTGGTGGACAACAGGGAGTCCCCCCCCTTTTTAAGATTTTATTTATTTATTTGACAGAGAGAGACACAGCAAGAGCGGGAACACAAGCAGGGGGAGTGGGAGAGGGAGAAGCAGGCTTCCCGCCGAGCAGGGAGCCCGATGCGGGGCTCGATCCCAGGACCCTGGGATCATGACCTGAGCTGAAGGCAGATGCTTAATGACTGAGCCACCCAGGCGCCCCAGGAATCCCTTTTCTTGATATCAGTTCTAAATGTCCAAGAAACTTGAACCTTGGAGCACTCAACTCTTTTTCCACTGCTTGTTGAAGGATATTGCTGTCAGGGCGGAGGCCTTTGAAATGTTAAATAAGATGCTTGTGGTTTAAAAAAGTTTTCTCCTTTGCTAGTTGGTCTCTCCATTACTGTCTTCACTGCCCCCTCCTTCCTCCTACCCAAGAGGTTCTGCCAAACCCCAGCCTGCCCCAACTGACTGCTGCCCTCTTACCAAACAGAAATGGCCGTGCCACCAAGAGATTAGACATCTCCTAACCCTCTGTGGGTCCCCAGACTTTTAGAGTCCTCTGTCCAAGAGCCTCAGAACAACCTCCCACAGGTCAGACAATTGTCGGCGTCAGTGGCAACCATTAACTCTTTGTTCTGAGATAATCAACTAAGATCCAAGATAAGGAACATGTTTCATGCTTCTACTTGGCCAGGTTCAGGTTCCTGCCTTCAGGGTCACCCTCCAAGGCTAAGGTGGTCTTGGTATTTCTTCTTCATCCAGGGGGAGAAATGTTATTGATGTATATCTTTCCATCCCGGTTTTGTTTTTTTTTCCAAAACTCCGTTATCATTTCTACCCCAGCATCTGCTACAGCTTCTCATTTTGTTGCAGGCATGGTGTTCATATGGGATGTGAGCTTTGGGGGACTTGACCTTGAAACATGCTCTAGATGACCATAATGTTCTTCAAGGAACAAATATTATATATTGTGCAAGTTTTCTTGTGGTTTATCAGCAGAGGAACTGTACGCTTGGTTATGGCCCTCTCTGAGAGCTTAGAAAGGTGCCTATCACACAGGTCTTCAGTAGGTGTTTGCAGAATGAGTCAACTATGAAGTTCAATAGTCAAAAGGATGGCTGGCACAAGTGAGAATCTATTTCCTCACTAACACTCTAGAATAGTAATAAAGAAGGAGACATAAAGGCAAAATTCTCTGAATGACATAAATGCTTTGAATGGGATAGATAGAAAAGAAAAAAAAAACAGAGGTACAAGTAGTTGGGGTGAGCTCATATAAAAACTTGGACTCCGACTTTAAATTCAAGATGATAGGCTGAGTTCAAAGTCTCTTCTCTTCCAAAATCCCTTTGAAATCACAGGAAAAAAGAGAGTATAAATAGTGCTGGAAGACAGAAATGAGTACTACCAGAAATTGAATTTCTACACAATAGTGAAGATGGAATAATGTCAGTGGCCGGGGGGAAAAACCCAGTGTCCTGAAACAGTTAGAGGAGAAAGGTCCCGTACAAGTAAGAGTGTCTTTTCCCAAGCCGGACCAAACACCGAACGCAGAGTGAACAGTTACCCAGATCAGCACGGAGATAGAGGGAGTTGCCAGTAACAAGGCCCTCACACTCTTCCTTCACTCTGACACTCTCCCACCCCCATGTTCCCAGTGCTTGGCTGGGCTAACTGGAGAAAACTGTTCTCTAAACAAGAACATGTGCGTGTGTGCTCAGCATGGAGAGAAGGTGTGGCTTCTGGTGTGGACACTGAAGCTGAGAATAAAGCCAAACAGAAAAGCTGAGCCCAGGGTGACTCAAGAAGTGTGTGTTTGTGTATTGTATGTGTGTGTGTGTTTGTGTGTGTATGGGGTGCCCAGAATGGGCATCCACTAGGGGAAAAGAAACTTAGAGGATGTTCGTAAGAGATTAGGGGAAGATGCTGTTGTTTAATCGGCAATGTAACTCCCCTCTCTGTTTCCCCACAAAACTTCAGGAAATATTTCATGTGTTTGAACTGGCATTTAGGTGTTTTCAGAGGAGGGGGGGTGATGATATTAGCCTCAAGTAGCAATAAGACAAGAACAGGATGGATCAAGGAAAATAGAACCTAAAATGAAGGCAACTGTAACAATTGTCTTCAGGATATATGAGAATGTATGGTAGCCATGAAACAGAGGAACCATAAAATTACTCAGAAATTTAAAAGTGTTGGGGTACCTGGGTTGGTTAAGCATCTGCTTAATCCCAGGGTCCTGGGATTGAGCCCCACATCGGGCTCCCTGCTCAGCGGGGAGTCTGCTTCTCCCTCTGTCCTTCCCCTTGCTTGTGCTCTCTCTCTCTCTCAAATAAATAAAGAAAATCTTTAAAAAAAAAGAAGAAGAAATTTTAAAATGTTAGCTAAGATAAATTAAATAAGAAGCCCAATGTGGACATGTTTGTATAAAACTGTGTAATTTAAAAGATAAAAGTCAAGAACGTCTCCTGAAACAGAGAACAAAAATTCTGAGATGAAGACATCAGCATCCCAAGGATTAAAGAGAAAACCCTAAACACTTTCAGAAAGAAGATAACATATTTAAAGAAAAATATAGAAGAAAGAGATAAAGGGAAAAAAGAAGGAAAAAGAAAAAGCAAAGGAAAGAAATAAAAAATGCAAAACTAAGAAAAAAGAAAATTGAAAGGCTCAAAATCAGGAGTACAAAAGACACACAATATGTGGCCATATTGACCACAATGTAGTAAAATTAAGAAATTAATAGAAGGATGAAGGGAAAAAGAAATATACTTGAATTTTAAAACTGTAGACAACTATTCAGTTCAATAAGATATAAAATGAGTATGAGACTATAGGTAGCAGTGAATGCAAACGAACTGGGTGTTTGAATAATCCAGAAAATACACGCTTCTGGAAAGTGTTGAAGGGCAGCAAGAACAGCCAAGAAGTACCAGTAAGCATTCGTGTGGCTGCAAAGGGGTTCGTTTTAAAAGATGTGACAATTATGTATAATTTTTATTCAAATATTTGAGGTCTGGATAAAATAAGTGATTTTTTTATGAGACAAAATTACCAAAACTGGTATGGGAAAGAAGACACTGAAATAGACTTAAATCCATTCTCCTTGGTGTTCCCAGGCTTAACCTGAAAAGCAATTTCTGCAAAGCCTTTTAAGAATATTTTGCTGCCAGGTCATTTAACTGTTTCATGACATTAAAAACACACACGCATACACTGCTTCCAGCTCATCTCATACCACTATCCTAGCATCAAAATAAATACCAAATAAAATAGATCATATAAACCACATCGCATATGAACCGTTCCCAAAAATTCCAAGTAAATCTTAAGCAAATTCAACCAAATAAAGTATTAAGAGAATAATGTATTATAACCAAGAAGACCTTTTTAAAAAGATTTTATTTATTTATTTGAGAGAGAGACAGAGAGAGCACGAGCAGGAGGAGCGGCAGAGGGAGAAGCAGAGCAGGGAACCCGATGCTGGCTCAATCCCAGGACCCTGGGATCATGACCTGAGTCACAGGCAGATGCTTAACCAACTGAGCCACCCAGGCGCCCCCTATAACCAAGAAGAGTTTATCACAGAAATGTAACAATGATCCAACAGTAGCAGGTCTCTATTACATTAATAGTTTAAAGTAGCAACAACTAATGCTTTCAAGAGATGCTGACAAGGCATTTGATAAAATTCAACAACCATTGTCAATTAAAAAAAGAAACTTGGACCTAGTCCAACATATTTGTTGTATGAAAGGAGGGAGCTATGATCTTTCCTATAATTAGCTACTTGGAAATCATAAAAAGGTTAGATTTTTTCCCCTTTTTTAAAGTGTGTAAGAAGTACTTGCTTAGGAAATGTGATTTCTAGGGAAAAAATGAGGACAAGTTTTCATGTGACTGAACTCAAGTAACATTCTGGCCCAATTAAGAACCTGTTCACAGCCATTGTGGCCTTCAGAAGTGTTAGGTTGATTGAAAAGTCATAGATTATTGAACAGTTTTCATCAAATGAGAATTTCTAATTATACTTCAAAGGTACCCATTTCTGGTATCCCGGTCAAAATACCATTAGAAGAAGCATTCAGTGGTTCAATTTTAGTATATGTGCTGCCGAAGTGAGCACGCATTCAGTGGTTCAAAAGTTGCACGTGATTGAAGAGTACATTTCAAGGTCATCTCACTTGCAGAAATTATTTCAGAGCCCAGCCAGTCATTCTATTTTTAATTTAGAGACAGGCAATTCTGTGTAGTTGGTAATTCTACTTCTGCCTCTTACTTCTGGGAGTACTTGGGGGCCTCATGTCATCCATCAATTAATATTACAAGCTTTGGAGAGATGGCTTAAGTATTAATGCAATATCTCTCCGGTAGAATACAATTGCTATATTCTGTTCAATAACCCCAGGGATGGTGTCTCAATTCCATAACAATCACTGTGGCAAAGGCATAGAACATCCACAGCAGATCCTACCCTATCAGAATGGGTCCTCCATAATCTGTACCAGTACAAACCAGCTCAGGGGTAAACCTGCTGAATGTAAATCCTAGATTGGTCCCCACAAGCCATGGTTCCATGTTGTCTGTGGAGCAATTGAGCCCTTGGTTTGAGCTACAGGGTCTTAGAGGATTCAAAAAAAAGCTTCACACTTAAAACTCTATTCTTCATCGCCCTCTCTGGTTTACTCTGTCTAGCAGTTGGACCTTTCCATCATGTTTAACACATATCCTCACTTCTTCTTCTTCTGACTTCGCTGTTCATATCAACATTTAGAATCGTTGTTCTCAGTCATTCCAGCTTGGAAATTAAGAGTAAGCATCTATTGGTGACAGACTGGAGATGGCCAATATCAGGGTAACTGACCTGAGTGGTCCCCAGGAAATTGGAGAGCCAGTTGGATAGGAGATCTCTAACAATTCAGTCTAACAACAAGCAGTAGGGCAAAGGACAAGGCAGAACATGGAGGCAGGCAACAAGGAGCCAACGGTCAATGAGCAAGGCCCAAGGAGGAAAGGCGACAAAACATCTGGTCCCAGAAGTCCTGGGTAGGGGCTCGAGGCAGGGAATCAGGCCCCTGAGTGCAATGCAGGCTCGGATGCAGAGGTCCAAGAGAACAGCCTGGCTATTTGCGCTTGAAAAAAAGTTTAAAGGAGAAACATTAATGCTATGATCTAGTGTACTTTGGAGGCGAGGCTAAAGAATGGGTCTTTACATGAGGCACCAGATGGCCAGATTTTGTTCCGTTTTCTGATTGGCCAAGACCAAGCCCCAAGGCTCAGGGAAGCCACCTTGAATCTTCGTGTATCCATCGTCCACAGGCTGTGGTGGGTTGGAGGGGTGAACCAGGCACTTGGTGACAAAGCCAGTTATTAGAAAAAGGAGGACGGGGGCTAGACTGATGGAATAAGCTCCAGTCTGTGGCTCTAGCAAGCGGGAGTCCTTGTTTTGGAGTGCTGCATGGCTGCCATCAAGCTGTATTGTAGGGAATAAACTGTGTCTGCTCATTCCTATAGAAGTCCCTAATATCAGAAAGCCAAGTCAGTGAGAAAGGGTGTGTGGGTGGGTGGGGACTATGTACTAAGAAGTTAAGGGTCAGGTTTAAACTGTAAGATGCTAGTACACATGATTTGGGGCCTCCATCTCTGCTGCCTTCCCACCACAGAACACACTACCTGGCACAAAATGTGCTCCATAAATACACATAAATGAATACAGGTCTGCATTTAATCTCGGCTCTGCCACTTACTAAGTTATCATTAAAAAATGGAATATTGTACACACAAAGTGCATAATACGTGCTTAGTAAATGGTCGTTGCTCTTGTTGATGATCATGCCCTGACTCCTTTCCAACCAGAAGCTTCTTGAGAAGAACCTGTTCTATATGTCTTTGCAGACTGTGGATTCAGCACCCCAGTTCTGACTTCATCCATGCTCAGCAGATATTCTTTGCTGAATAGCTAAGCATACAGTGCTTACATGAAGGGCAGCCCAATGTTGTGTTAACAGCAGGGACTCCAGAGCCAGATGCTTATGGCTAGATCCTGGCTCCACCACTTGTGAGGTATGTGACCTTGGGCAATTGACTTAACCTTTTTGCCTCAATTTCCTCATCTAAAAAATAGAAGCATTAGAGCACCTTTTCTCACACAGTTATAACCAGGGTTCAATGAGATAATATCTGTGCAGCACGCAGAACAGCGCCGGGCATATGGTAAGTACTAGGTATTTCCTAATGCTTCATTTTAATCCAGTTTTTACATTTTAAAATTTTGTTTATTTTTTTAAAGATTTTTATTTATTTATTCATGAGAGACAGAGAGAGAGAGAGAGGCAGAGGGAGAAGCAGGCTTCTAAGGAGCAGGGAGCCCGAGGTGGGTCTCGATCCCAGGACTCTGGGATCATGACCTGAGCCGAAGGCAGACGCTTAACCATCTGAGCCACCCAGGCACCCATATATTTTTAAATTTTGAAATAAGAGTTCACTCATACCCTTTGCCCTGTTTCCTCTAATATCAGCATCTTCTATAACCACAATACAATAATCAAAACGAGGAAATTTCAACTTGTTACTAGTCACGTACTAGTTACTGTTTAATATAAAACTATTAAATAATTGACAGACCTTCTTTGAACTTCATCAGTTTTCCCACCCATGTCCTATTTTGGAGCTAATCGGGGATCTGACTTTGCAGTGAGTAGACATGTCTTCTCAATCTCCTCCAACCAGTAATAGTTCCTCAGGCTTCATGTCACTTCGAAGAAGATTAGCCAATTGTTTTTCACAAAGTCCTTCAATTTGAGTTAGTCTGATGAATTCTCAAGATTTGGGCTGGGGTGGTATATATTTGGCAAAAATACCATAGAAGTGACCTTGAGTCTTTCTCAGTGCATCATATCAGGAGGTATAGAATGTTGTTATGTCTCACAACTGGTGATTTTACCTCTGATCACTAGGAAAAGGTGGTAACCAGATTTCTCCACTACAAAGCTACACTTTTCCCTTTATAATTCATTAGTGTCTTATGGGAAGATACTTTGAAATTGTGCAAATATCCTGTTTCTCATTAAACTTTTACCCACTAAATTTAGCAATCATTGATGATTCATGCCAGTAATAACTATTATGGTGGTGTTTGCCTAATGGAGATTTTTTAAATTTTATTCAATTTTTTATTTATATCAGTTGCATTCATGATTATTTATTTTATTTTATTATCATTATTATATATATTGTTGTTCAGATGGTCCCAGCTTTGGCCATTAGGAGTTCTTTCAAGTTGACTCAGTGTTCTTTTGACATGGAGTCATAGCTTTTTGAAGTGCTTCCATCCTTTATGTTACCATAAACTGTTCTAAGCTCATCTTATATTTCTCCTGCCCTAGCCTTGGAATCAGCCATTTCTCCAAGGAGTCTTGCCTTTTTCTTATTGGAGAATGGTGTTTAGAAACCAAGATCTGGGTGCTAGGTGTGCTTGTTGTTATTGAGATGTCATTGCTTCCAGGTCTTCTCAGTGGACAGAATTAGGAAATATAGGCATATATACTCACATACAGATATACAAATTTCTTTTAACTTAGTTTTAATTAGTGAAGAAAAAAATACTTTCTGTTCTCTTTTGAGATATTTTCCAAAGAGACCCAGACCATGACCCATCAGCTTACTTGCAATTCTACATATTTACTTATTGCTTCAGTAGGCGCCATAATACAAGAGTGCTGTCTAGTGACACTGCAATTTTAAAGACTGACTGATGGCTGGGGAGGAGGCTTGTTTTGGGCCTTACTCTTCTATCTTCACAGGATCCCTATGGGCTCACCCTGGAACAGTACTTCTCAAAGTGTGTTCATTGGAGTCCCATTGCCTACGGACTGATTAGTTTTATGGTTGACTATGTTTAAAAAACACTTTCCATTATGCCCCCTGCACGGTATACACGAGCACATTGAAGGTTCCCAGAAGTCTTGCAGTAAAAAAAAAAAAAAAATGAACGCTCTTGACTTGAGAAAGGGAAATGAAAAGGCTCTGCTCCCTCTAGTGGTCAAACTGAGTAACTGGTATTTTATGGGCTTGGAACATAAAGAGACAAGAGTTGAATATATAAAAGAGATAATGGAGGGATGAGCAATTTGTTAAAGATATTGACCAATAGGGAAACATATGTGGTCAGATAGAATTAGTATGTGACTCTCCTATGGCATGGATGAACCTAAAGGGAGTAATTTACAGCTAATTCTTGGCTGGGTTGCTTGAGATTATAACATAACTAACGTTTCACAAAAGCCATTTTTGTGATCGTCTCCTAGATCATCTCATTGGAGCGTAAAGCAGATTTTCATTTTCCTCAGTTTTCAAATAAGGAACCAGTCTCAAAGAGGATAAATGGCAAGCTTAAATTAACATAACTTGTTTGGGACAGAGCTGAAACTTGGTTTAAACTTGTATAGTAAGGAAGCATTGGTCTGTGTTGTCATTGCCAGCCCTCTGCTCTTTCTGCTAAGCATTTTAAAATATGTTAAACATTTTGTTGCAATTGAAAAAGAAAATACAAAACATGAACCCAAAATTCCAGCCCCATAATTTAAAAAGGGAAGAAAGGAAGGAAGGTAGGAAGGAAGGAAAGAAAGAAAGAAAGAAAAAAACCATCTTTCACATTTTGACTCTTGCCAACATTTTTAGCAGCTCATAAAAGTGAGAAAAAGACAATCCTAACTATCAGTGAAGTTCTTTATCAAGTTAACACCTAGTTAAAATAGGTAATGGAAGCTTTATAAATACAAAATCCAGACTCTCAATAAACTTCCTACCACCAGATGTGGGCTGAGATACACACCAGTCTGGGAAGCTGGCCACCATAAACCCTCTGAGAGCCATTGGGGAGTCATATAACCATCTTGCTCCACGTGATCACTGACCTTTGTAGTGTTACCCTGGCTTTGGCTGAAAAGAGATATCACCATAAATCCATCCCTAACTAAAAGGATGCATTTCCTCATTTTCATCTACACAGATTGGAAAATAGGGAAGAGATTGATCAATACACTCATCTTTCTGCAATCATCTGAGAGGCCAAAATGGCCTTGGGGATGATGTATTGCACACACAACGTGAATCCCTAAAAGCTTCTGGTCTCTGAAGGTTATTATGGAGACAAGGATGGGAAGTAATAAAGCTGTGTCGTTTATTTAAAGTGAGGGCCTTCGTCTCGTCTCTCCTGGTACCTCCCATTTCTATTCCTAAATTGCTGACTGGACAATAGGAAAGAGAAGGAAATGTACCCATTTCAAACCTTCAGGAAGTCCATTTAGTCAAGTGATTCTAGAAAGGTAAAATCTATCAAATAATCCACAAATAAAAATTGGTGTTAGGTTAACTTTCAAACCAATGCCAGACTCAAGACTTGGGATATGTCATTTTTATCCAAGTAACAATGCAGGAATGACACAGAAACACCCCCCGCCCTCTCCACTGGGACTAACAGAATTCCAAGCAGAGCTGCATTATTATTGGACCTGAGAGAGCTGGCTGTTTGCATGAAGTTCAATAGAGCTGTTTATATCGCTGACGTACTGTGAAATGTAATTGCTAAATCTGGTTTGGAAAATCAAAATGGGCAAAATGTGCCGTGAAATAGAATTCCCAAGTCTAGTTGGGGAAAAAAAAAACAAGAAAAAAAAACCCTGTGAAAACATATGCATCGGATACTCTCTGAGGTCGTCTGTAAAGGGAACTCGCAGGTTCTATAAAATTCTCATTGTCTTTTTCCCCTTGTCCTCAGCTAGCCAGTGAGGAGACAAAGAGCAGGCTCATGTCAACATCTGGCTAGTGTCTCGGCATGAGCCATGATGTTCTCCTCCCACACACAGGTGCTGCCCTACGATGTCTGGCTGCCACATGGCACAGCCTGAAGAAGGGCATGCTGGGAAGAAAGTCGGTATGCCCTGTTTTCTGGTCCATCACACCCATGGGCACCATCCCCAGTGTAACACACGAAATGGAGGAGTCCTCATTTTCAGCCAGTTCTATGCAGCAGGGAACACAAAGACCATGACGGTCATCCCTGCCTCCCTGTCCCCTGGACACTGAGGGGAAGCAGTCAGAGGAGGGTGTCTTCAGTACATAGCCATTTGAAGCCTGCTGACCAGTCACGGAGAAGTTATCTTCTGGGACTGGACCATCTAACAATCAACAAGAATGGGATAATGCAAGCCCCCTACGGGCGTGTGAACTTGTTGAGGTGCCACACCACACAGCAATGGAGCCCTTCACCGTGTAGACCATGCTCACTCCCACAGCCATCTTGCTGGCATATGCAGTTGCTACTGTGCTAAGATTCTGCTCAGGTATCGCCCCCTCCAGGAGGTCTCTGAATTCCCCATGCTCTTCACCCGTCTTTGCCAAGCGGGGCGTGCTTTTTCTTACCTGTTCCCAGAACTCAAGCAATTGCTTTGGTGACATGGGGCTCATCATGGTAACTCCATCCCCCTCACAGGATGGACCGCTGAAGTCTAGGTCATTCATCCTTGTAGCCCAAAGCCAAACCCCAAACGGGGACTCAGTAAGATAAAATCTATACTGATTACATGAAAGAATTAATGAGGAAGCAAGGAATCGTCATGTATACCAGGACACACTTGGGTCTGAAGTGCAACTGAAGGAATTTCTAGTCCAGCTCCATGTTCCCGGAAGTGTGGTCAGTGAAGCATAAGCCTCTTGGATGTGTTCTGCTCCTCTTCCCCTGAAAAGAGTAGAAATTTAAAGGGGGTATTCTTTGGCCAAATAAGTTTGGGAAATGCTACATACTATATGCTCCCTAGGAAAACCTACAGTTAAGAATCCTTTCCAGGGGCGCCTGGGTGGCTCAGTCGTTAAGCGTCTGCCTTCGGCTCAGGTCATGATCCCAGGGTCCTGGGATCGAGCCCCGCATCGGGCTCCCTGCTCCGCGGGAAGCCTGCTTCTCCCTCTCCCACTCCCCCTGTTTGTGTTCCCTCTCTCGCTGTCTCTCTCTCTGTCAAATAAATAAATAAAATCTTTAAAAAAAAAAAAAAGAATCCTTTCCAAAGTTGGTTTCATCTGGTGTTGAGCAAATTAATTCTTTTATAAGCCAGGTCTGGCAATTATGCACTGTTTTATGAGCTAACCCCGATGCATTGATGGTCAACTGGAAGAAAATTTCCAAGAGAGGAGCTTCCATTACAACAGTGGTTCGTTCGCAAAGTGTGGTCCCCAGAACAGCAGCATCTGGGAACTTGCTGGGAATGCAAAGTTCAGGCCCCACCCCAGACCCACTGATTCAGATATTGCAGGTGGGGTACAGCAAATGGTGTTTTAACAAACTCTCCTGGTGAATCTGAAGCACATTATGAAGTGTAGGGACCATTGCACTGGAGAAAGACTGCTGGTTCTTAGGGGTCTCCTTACTCATTCAGTGAGTCAGCAGAAAGAATGGCTCGGCCTTTGCTCACTTTCTGTTGTCAGATCTGCTGTTTGCAACATGGGTGCCTTCTGGTCTGCTTTACTGGTAGGCTGTAAGCTCAGTGAGCCAGAATCTTCTGTGGGGAAGGCCTGCGGTTTTCCAGTGCTGCCTGCAATTAGGTAGGTAAATGATCCAGAGATGGAGTATGAGCAGGGCTTTTGCCCGAAAATCAAAAGCCTCATCTTCCAAAAAAAAAGTTATTTTTAGTTAGAAGATAGCATTTTGATCATTGTTTGCCTGCCTTTGAGGTCTTATTTCCTAACTGGTTCTGAGCTTGGGTGGGGAAGAAGGGAGGTTTTTACAGAGCTGCCATGTGGCACGGCACAGAAATCAATGTGGGTAGTGCTCTTAGGGTTAGATATTGTAAGAGCCCCGGTTATCTTTTAGTCCCATAAAACCCCAGTTTTGTTGGCTGTTTAGAGTGCTGTGTTAAGAAGGATTCCGAGACCAGGGCTGGGCTCAGTGGGAAGGACTGTTTACAGGTGGGCCGTTCTCCTGTAGAAAAGCAATACATTGGCCTTTGGGTTTATTTCTAAGTCTCTTGTGTGTTCAGTTAGTCACGGGTCCAGCTAGAGCCCGAACACCTCCAGCAAGCTGAGACTCATGTGCCAGAAAGCTGAACTGGGTCCTGGCCACTGTGAGCCTAGCTCCAGGGAAGCCAGAGGCCTCCATGGGTATCTTCCATCACATAAGAGAGGGATTGGGCAGAATGGACCTTTTCTCAACTCACACTTTGCATTTCAAAAGGCAAAGCATTCAGGCAAAGGGGAATGACGAGGAGGAATTATCTAGGGAATTTGATCCTGTGGTCAGTTCACAGACTAAAATGTTCCATCCATCCCTTTTCTCAAGAGCAGGAATTTGGTACCCGTATTATCGAGATCATTACATGACTTCTCTTGGCATTTGGGGGAAAAAAAATTTGTTTTGTGTGTCTGTGAAAAAGAGATTTAATGTATTCACCTTCCTTTGATGCCTGAGTTTTTATTACTGCAACCAAGGATGTCCCTTGCAGGTAATTTTGTAATGCGAAGCCCACACAAAAAGGGCTTTTTTTTTTTTTTGGTGAAATTACTTGTCTAAAATTACTTCAGAGCTGCCAGTTCTGAAAAGCAGGCTTTATTGAATTAATTTTGAACAACAACAACCCCCAACTAGTTAAGGGAGAAGAAAATTGAGAGGTAGGAGCACTGTCAGAATTTTCACATCTAATCTCTTCCATATCCCGGCAGCCAGAGTTAATCCAGAGACCATTGCTGCCTAGAAGAGTAAATGTTTAGGAGGAAATGAGTAAAACTTTTGTGCAATTGACAAAGCTCTTATAAAAACGAATGTCAGAACATGTCAGAGTTGTCTTAGAACTGAGAGCAAAAATGTAGACCTTCCCTGCCATTTTCCACATCTTGCTATGAGACCTAGGTGCTCATGTGTTAGAAAATGTGCTCAAAGTGACCCCTTCCAGATTTCCAGTGACTTCCAATGCAGCATCACATTTGAGAGCTGGGGCTGTGGAGCCAGACCGCGCCTTCATCTGTGTGTGGGCCACTGTTTCCTAGCCGGGTGATGCTGGGCAAATCGTTCCTCCTCTTGGAGCTTCAGTGAGCTCTTAGGTAAAAATAGGGACCATTAGAGCCCCAGTTCACAGCCCTGCAGGGAGGAATGAGCTTATTCATGTCAAGGATGTTATATTGTCTGGGGCGCCTGGGTGGCTCAGTCATTAAGCGTCTGCCTTCGGCTCAGGTCATGATCCCAGGATCCAGGGATCGAGTCCCACATCGGGCTCCCTGCTCCGCGGGAAGCCTGCTTCTCCCTCTACCACTGCCCCCTGCTTCTGTTCCCTCTCTCGCTGTGTCTGTCCAATCAATCAATCAATAAAATCTTAAAAAGAAAAAAAGATGTTATATATATATATCGTCAGCATTTTCCTACATCATTAAAATTCTTAAAAATTCTTCAAACGTGCACTCCTTGTTGGTCATATAATATTCTACTGACTGAAGATCTCTATTTTATTTAACCAGATTCTTTGATCTTTCAAGCCTGCCTCTCTGTGTTCAGAAAGACATCGTTGCGGATTTATCCCAGCCGCCCCAGACACGATGTCAGGGTTTTACACCTGCTTGCCGGAGGCCCTCCGTTGTCGGAAAGGCAGACCCGGGGTGTGGCTAGAGGCAGGAAGCCCTCCTGCCCTGCGTGTGAGCTGCGCGCTTGGAAGCCCGAGACCCGACCTGCTGCCGGAGGGAGGAGTCCGCACTTGGGTTGAAGGAACGCATCTTTCTCAGGACAATGCAGCAGCCCGGCGGAGGTAGAGACCCCAGGAAAGAGAGGGTGCAGGAAGGTTGCGGAAGACGAATGGCAGAGGGAGAGGGAGGAACACGATGCAGGGCGGCGTCCAGCCAAGACTTCTCGGCTTTTATCTCCTGTTTTCCCAGAGCATCCCTGCCTACTTTCGGCTCCTACACATGTCCTTGGACATGGCTGGCACAGGGCCATCCCCGGGAAAAAGCACAATAAAAACAAAATCTTCAGCAGATGCTGCAACCCAAAGAGCCTCTTATATTCAAGAACACAGACCACGGCCCCAACTCAGCAAGTGCGGTAGCCTGGGAACGGACGTGCAGGGACACCATAGCCCAACGCAGAGAAAATCCTGCAGAAACCTTTTGCGTTCTGGGCTCTCACAGGATCGGCTGTCTGGCTTTCTTTAGGATGAAGATGACCAGTGTTAGGTGATAGAGGAACTGAAATGTTTATTTTTAAAAAAAATTGTTTACCTCTTTCTGGCACTGATAGACTTGTGATTGTATTCATAGTTTTTGTCCTTTCTGAAAAACTCTTTTCAGAATCTCATGTGCCCAAATTTTGTCACAAATCAGAAAAAAACAACTGTTGGGTTTTGCAGATAATCTGTCATTATGATTTGGTTTATCTCTGGTTGGGGTTGGGGCAGAATGTTGGACTGAATCATCGTTCCCAATCTTGAGTTTCTCACTCATTAGGAGTGCGATTCTGAACAAATTACCCGTGTGATTTCTTTTTAAGATTTTATTTATTTATTTGACAGAGAGAGAGACAGCGAGAGAGGGAACACAAGCAGGGGGAAAGGGAGAGGGAAAAGCAAGCTTCCCTTGGAGCAGGGAGCCTGATGTGGGACTCGATCCCAGGATCCCGGGATCATGACCTGAGCCGAAGGCAGACGCTTAACAACTGAGCCCAGCCCGGCGCCCCAGTGTGTGTGATTTTAAATAAATGGCTTACCTCTTCTGGATCCGAGTTTCCTCAAATGTAACATGGCGGAGTTGAATTATTGCTAGTTTTCAAAATTTTGGCACTGAGGCCCGCAAGGCTGATATTTAAAATCTTTACCAACCAGGAGTGCTAGGACCCCTCCAGTCAATACACGTGTTGACCACAGTCCTGTGGCAGAGACCTGGGAGCTCCCTGCCCTGTCTGACAGGAGCCCTTTCGTTCCGTGATCAGAGGGAGCTGGGGGTGGATCTCAGGGAATAACCAACAGGATGCACTCCGAGAGCTCAGGACAGCAATTGTTTACCCACGGTTCTGTCCATAGAAGTATGAGTCACGATAGTCAGAAGTGGAAACAAATCAAGCGTCTGTCAGATGATGAAGGGATCATCTGACAAGGCAGTATATCCATATGATAGAATATCACGCAACCATATAATGGAATGAAAATCGCCATAAATGCTATAGCATGGGTGAACCTTAACACTTTATGGTAAGTTAAAATAGCCCGACACAAAAAGTCACATGCTGTATGACTCTGTTTCTGTGAAACGTCTAGAGCAGGAAAATCCTTAGAGACAGAAAGTATCTTCACCAGGGGTGGGGGCTGGGGTGGGGGCAGGGTGGGTGGGAGAGAATGAGAAGTAACTGCTAAGGAGCATGATGTTTCCGTCTGGAATGATGAAAATGTTCTGACCTAGATAGTGGTGGCGGTGGCACAAGTCTGTGAATCATCCCTGAATCATACACATTACAAAGGGTGAAGATCATGGTATGTGAATTCGATCTCAATAAAACTGTTATCTAAAAAGGTATTATGAGAAGCTTCGCGCTTGTATGTTTTAAAATTTAGTAAGATACACAAGTACCCAAGAAAACAAAAAATGGCAAAATCAGCCCCAGAAAAAAGTAGAGAATCTGACTTGACTAGTAAGTATTAAAGACATTAAAATAGGACTTAAATATCTCTTCTTCCCCAGAAATCCAGGCCCCGGTGGTTTTACAGGTAAGTTCTATCAAACTCTCAAGAAAGAGTTAATTCTAATCTTAAATAGATTGGACCAGAAAACAGAAACAAACAAAAAGATTGTCCCATTCATTTAATAAGATCAGTGTATTTTCATTTAAAATCAGATAAAAACAGTATCAGAAGGAAATTATAGGCCCATTTCACTTACAAACATGAATGTGAAAATCAAAACAAGATTTTAGCTTACCAAATCAGACACTGAATTATTTTTAAAAATGCATCATGATTAAGTGGTTTAATCCAAAACTTGTGGAAATGGTTTGACATCAGAAATTTGATCAATGTAATTTTCCTTGTTAATATAAGCAACAGAAAACACATGGTATCTTAAGCTACCAGGAAAAGCTTGGATCCATGTGTGATTTTTAAACAATTGCTTAAAATCTAGAGTAGAAAGAGAACTGCCTTGATTTAATAAAGGTTAGATACAAAAACGTATAGCACGTGTTACACTTGACTTGGGCTGCTTTCCTCAGTTTGGGGGCAGAGAGAGGGGCTGTTTCTGAAGAACCCACAGGTTGTTCCCCCGAGAACCCCTGAGACCAGAGAGCCCCGTGTCCAGGTCCCCACAGTGTCGGACAAGCAGCTTTGCTACTGCCTTCCTCCACTCTCTCCCACACTTTGATCCTACAGGGGTGAGAAACCATGATTAACAAGACTGGGCGGCTGGGAGGGGGCTAGGATCAGAGCTCGGGAACTCCAGCTCCTAACCTTGGCTATAGCCTGGTTCCAAGCCTGAGCTGGAACGTGCAGAAGCCCCAAAATGTGGATGACGTGGAAAGTTTAATTTGTCACTGGAAACCGAAAGAATGAATTATTGACCTGAGACTACATTTATTACCTGAAAGGGACCACAAAAGTCATGAGACGTGTCCTAAATTTCATCCAGGAGCAGGGAAGAACTAGTTCCACAGAATGAACTTAAAGAAATTAAGGGGAACCGTTTATAGAAAGGCTTTGTGATTACAACCTATGTGCAGTGCTTATTGGAGACTATTAGAGATCATTACAGTATTTGTCACTAATCCCAGTGGGTAGATATTGATGTGAGAATAACATCAAACCCACAGAGGGGAAAACTCTTGCTTGCAGAGGTTAAGGGATTTGAACAGATTCACAGAGCAGAGAAGTGGCAGAGCCTGGATTGCATCCTGAATTTCTGGCTCTACAGTCTTCCTTGTGAACAGAACATTTAAACTCCAGACTTGAAATGAGTGTAAGATCTCCTCCTGTCCCACACCAGGATCTGCTCCACACAGAATCTTCTATGCAAAATACCTCTCTGTTTCCCGTGGTCGTCTTGGGTTGAGTCTCTTTTTAAAAGACCCTAAGCAAAATATTCCCATCCTGGTTTGCACCTCCCTCCCCCGCCGTTCTGTGCCTACTGATGGCACAAGGCCTGCCCCCAGAAGGAAGACAGGTGTCTCCCAAATTAGCCTTCGGCTCCCACTTGGCCCTGCAGTCACAGACACTAAGCCTCTTGTCTGGGGATCCAACAGCTCTCTGGCAGATGCAGCAAAAATTGCCCAAAAGTCCAGGGGATACAAAGCATGCTTTCCAAGAATTGCACTGAAGTCCCCTCTGGGCAAGGGAGGCAAAGGAGCTAGAGAGCCCCCCGCCAGTCCCACTTCCACACCCTGTAACAAGATGGGCGCTGCTCTGGGAGACCTCCCTTAGAAGTCCACGCTCCTGGTCTACTCCCTCCACTCATTTATATTCTTGTTTTGATCTTGTATCCCATCAACTTGTTGAACTATCTTATTAGTTCTAATAGCTTTATTCTCCTGTTGATTATATGGGTTTTCCCAGGAATTTCATAGTACCTGTAAACGACAATAATACTACGTTTTTACTTCCAGTCTTCTTACTTTCATTTGTTTGTTTGTTAGACATTTGCCAGGCTCTCTACTGTTGTGTAAACTACCAACAGTTTGGATGGTTCCAATCTTACAGGAACATCCACACAGTCTTTCTGGACCCAGGACCCACCTCGAGCTCCAGACTCAGCTTAATGCTTTGTGGTTGCCATTTTGAAATCATAATAATTTTTGAACAAGGGGGTCCACTGTCTAGAGGACAGTAGGTGATGTTTATATAACAAAAATCTGTAACAGTCAAGAGTTAGCGATGTGTAATTTCTACTCAAAGGCTTTGTCTTCCCTGGCTAACAAAGTTTCTTTTTGTTGACATGCCACAGCCGTAAATTGTCATTCTTCTTGCTAGATAAAGTTCTGTATAAAGAAGCTGTTTTATCTTTTAAAGAAAAGTGGTCGGCTTAAGGGTGTTTTAAGTGACTTATGGCTGAGCCTAACACACAGTGGGGCCATGAGAAATCAGTCGTCCTTGTTATGTCAGAAATCAAGTCATCCCAGTTTGGATTATCAGAAGAGGACAACCAAAATGGTGAACATAAGAATCATTTCAGGAAACTATGGGTTGGATTCCCTTCTTGAGCCTGAACACCTTGCTGACATTCACTAGGGAATTCATCATTTTTCCTTTTTCTGGGAAGCACATGGGCTTAACCAAGTGTGGCCGCTCTCTCAGTCCTCAGGGCCACCAAACCAAGCTCTGTGCTT
Source organism: Eumetopias jubatus (assembly GCF_037043125.1). Taxonomy (NCBI): domain Eukaryota; kingdom Metazoa; phylum Chordata; class Mammalia; order Carnivora; family Otariidae; genus Eumetopias; species Eumetopias jubatus. The sequence continues at coordinate 98,637,385 of NW_028274813.1, forward strand.
TCTCCCGTACCATACTGATAACAGTTGTGAGAAGTCACTTCCGGGGCAGGCATTACGCTTGCTTTCTTCCTGGGGAGGCACCGGCCCCTTAATTCAATGAGGCAAGACGGTGTGAAACCAGGGGAAGGACTGAAAGGGTCAGAACACCCACCCACCCCCACCACCACCTCACCCACGGTGAATTGATGTCCAGGCCCAGCCTTAGAGCTTGGCTATCCGGGCTACGGGTCAGCCCCTCTGGGCCCTGACTTTGTCCTAAGGAACTGACACGGCTGGGGGTCCACGACTTCTTGATTGGTGAAAGCATTCCCACTTTTGGTGGAGGGCTGGAAGCCGGAGCATGGTCTCCAGGGAGCGGCGAGGAAAACCAAAAAACAAACAAAAAACTCTGACCAGCCGACAAAACCAATTCAAGCTCTCTCCCAAAGAGGGGAGTCGTCTCTATGCCTGGTATTTCTAGAATAAAAACCTTGTCCCATCGAGTAGGAGTGAGAGAGGGCATATGCTTAGCTAGCCCAGAAACAAAGACTCAGGGGCACATGAAGGCATTAGGGGACTACACAGGCCTGTGGCTTGCCAAGGGCAGGACCAGACCAAGGGGTTGCCATGGCAACGAGTCAGCTTCGGCTGATTATAGGGAAGAACTGTCTATCTGGAGCTCACCTTAAGTCCAGCTCTTCACATGGAACAACTGTAGAGGGCCCCTGGAGGCCTTTAAACATTAAAAAAGTTTTAAATATTCAGAAAAATATTCCTATAAGTGAACAGCTCTTTGAAATTTTAGGCACTCCCCACATCTAGGTAGTGACCTCGGAGACTGCTACCAGCTGCCCAGGGAGCCCTTCCAGTCAGTACCCCTTTCCAAGGGTAACCCGTATGCCAACTTCTAAGGGCATCCACTGCTTCACCTGTTTTGTACTTTACATAAATGGAATCAGAAATCTGGATCCTTTTTGGGGCCTGGCTTCTTTGGCTCATCCTCACATTTGTGAGATCCAGCCACGGTTGTGAATGATTCATTCTCATATGTGAATAAGGTATTATTTATATAACAAGTCTACTTGTTTGATGGGCATTTGGGTCGTTTCCCATTCGGGACGATTAGACAGAATGCTGAACATTTTGGTACATGCCTTCTGCTGAGCATGTACGTACTTAGTCCTCTTTGGCAGGAGTGGAATGGTGGGCCTGCAGAGCATGTGTTTTAGTAAATAACTGCCACCAGCTTCCAAAACATTTGTATCCATTCACATCCCCTGCAGTCGTGCAAGAGTTTCAGGGCTTTGGCACCCCCTGAAATGTGTTCCCCATTGGCAACCTCAGGGACATCTGAAATGTCACCCCTGCCCTTCCCAGTCACCTACATTGCGTGGGAGTGAGTGCTCATTCGGGAAATTGAGAGATTTTGACAAGGGTCAAGATCAAGGCAGGAGAACATTGTGCACTTACTGGCTGGGAAAGGAGACCGGGAACAGCATAAAGGCCTGTGGGTCTGCCTTGTGGCCCCGCAGCTCAGCTGTGGTCCCGAGGTTGTCCCTGTGGCTGTGGGGTCTGCGCCCAGCCTCGGCTGCTCCCTGTGAGAACACCAAGTTTGGCATTTGTCCCGCAGGTTCTGAGCAGAGCAGAGACACTGAGCAAAGACCTGGTCCCCCACCTTCCCCGGCGAGGAAGAGAAAGGAACGTTGGTGTCCCCACGACCCCAAGGAAGAGGGGAGCCCCCCCGGCTATGCAGCCCCTCAGTTTTTTCTGCTTCTCTGTCCTGCCCCACAGATCCATGACCCGTGCCCCCCACTACCACCCCCAGCCTCCTTCTCTACTTTTCTCCAAAACAGGAATTATTTTGCACATTTTCTTTCCAAGTCCAAAAATAGGAAAGAGAAGGGAACAGCTAATCTGGTCCAGCTGCTGGTTTTGCTACTTAACAAAGATTTTTTTTTTTTTTTTACAGTCATTCTCTCTCTGGTTTTCCCTCACATCTGCACAACCTTCTGCCCCCCTCCTCCTCTGATACCCCTTTTTACAAACCACCCCCTCTAGAATCCAGAGAGTCTTTCTTCCTCAGCTTCCCATAATGTATCCATCCAGCTGAAGGGGCTCCTCCTCTGTAGTGCCGAGCCCCCCACGCTGGCATTTTCACCTCTTGCCATGTACACATTCTGGTTGGATCATTGGCTGGTTTCTGTGAGTTTCAGCACATCTCACCCCAGATGATGTGCTCACATCTTGCTTTTTGAGAAGTTTGGAGGGGAGGCAAGCGGTGATAAGAAGAACCCCCAAATATGCAGCCTCAGTTAGCAGCCAAGCTGTAGAGTGAATCATGTTGCTTTGTGAATTACCATTTACTAACCTAAACTCATGCATTCATTCATTTAACCAAGCTGCATTTCCTGGGCACCTAAGTTAACAGCAGGCTTGGTGCCAGATGCTGGGGTGGATGCACACATGTATTTGCCACATTGCTCACGCTCAGGAAATTCATGCTGGAGGCTGGTGGTGAGGGCATTTTAGGATTCTTCTAATAGCAGAAGGCACCATTGACAGTTATGGCAGGACAGCAGGCTTGACCTGGAACAATCCTGGACCAACAGGGTAGGCATTTTGCCCGTAGCTTAGGGCACTGGCTTTGACCAAGGCGATTTCCAGCTCGGTTACCGTGGGAATTCCCAGGGACCCCTTTTCCAGTGCAGTTCCCTACCTGCTGCCAAACTGATAAACAGAATGGAGCAGGGTTCTGGTTCTAGCAATGCCCTGTTCCAACTCTTCTTGCTAGAAGAGTTCCTTCCCTTCTGTCTCCTCCTCATGCTTCCCTCCATCACAGATTGGCGGATGTGGGGTCACCCCCAGGTGACGATCTCCACCCCCTGCTTGTTCAGTGAGTTCACTGCTGTCTTCTGTGGCATCTCAAGTCAAATACAGAAATTCAGAGAAGGTCATAGATAGAATCTTTGTCCCCAGATCCTGCATGGATCTATGGTTTTAAATGTCATGTTGTGTTTGAAAATGTGGACCTTTTTCCAGTATAATTTCTGAAATTTCACTTAAGAGGCTGTTGTATAAGTCATGCTTGGCTAACCGGTCTTGAGAAGGAATCATTGTATCCAGATCCAGGTTACATTTCCCTAGAAAACTTATGGGAAGGGATTTTCTTTAACAGCACAGTGGCAGATTATCTCATTTTTGGCTGAAGAGACTCTAGCGGACAGGAGTTTTTCACGTCCTCACCATAGACACCCCCCGCGGAGTTCTTGATTCCCCCCCGGGTTTCTGCTCCACGACTGGGAGGAGAGAGAAACTCAGAAAGAAAAGGAAATTGCATCCATGGGAAACTATTAAGGCAGCAAGTATTGAAAGAAGGCAGTATGCCTTATCTGTCTGGGTATCTCTACCCACCAGCATCACGAGCACTTAGTAGAAATGTTTATCTAATGAACTCATGAATGAATGAGTGAATGGACAACAACAACAAAAAAGAAATTAGATTATTGTGATTGGAATTGGAGAAGGGACAAGAATAAATCCCTAACAAGTCTATTTTGAATGACATTGCCAAAGCAAACAGGGGACAGAAGTGAATGCCATGATTCCTTGGGCCGGTCTTTGGCCTGGATGCCTCCACATGTCTCTACAAACTGGTGGGGCTGGTCGGGGTGGAGGCATGTTGGTGCTGGAATGTGGGTTCAGACCACTTTGCAGCACATAAGCTGGTGATTCTGAGCTTTCATAGGGGGCAGCTATTGACTTTGCCATTCCACCTCCTGTTCCCCCTTCTATTGCTAGGTGTTTACCGATCTTCCTTTGGTGGGTCCACCTCTTATCTACTCCCAGTCCATGTAGTTCACGTGGGGCTTATCACACCTTCCACCTCCAGTGATGGCTACATGACTTTGATATGTGCAATCGAAATTATGATTGACTTAGAGATAGGGCCATGACCCAGTCTGGCTCAACAAGGGCCAGTCCCAGTACTTTTGCTGGAACTATTGGGAAAGAGGCATGGCTGTTATGCTGTTCTGGTTACTAATCTGGGAGATGTCAGCCTGCTGCTGCTGGCTGCCATATTTGCCGCTAAGTGGGAAGAACTTGACATGAGCTAATAAATTCTCTTTCTGTGTTAAGATTAGGTTGATTTTCTGTCTCTTGCAGCTGAGAGAGCCGTAACTAGGGCTCTCTCTCTGTTTTCTGAGGCCCTGAAACCACCCACGGGGTCCTCTGGCTCTTGGTCAAGCATTTTTGCCAACTTCCTGTTGTCCACAGGCACCTTTTGTGAGTTTCAGGCCATAGCATTTTCATCAAGGCTGTCCCCTTGTGTTTGGGCTTCCTGAAAGATTCCAGCTGGATTCTTTCTTGGCCTAGCAGATTGTCCCTATGGACAGTGCGTCAACATTCTGAGAATGCAGCCCACTTTCCTTGGTGGGGCTGAGTTTCCAGGTTGGTCTCAGCCGCTTCAAGAGTCAGTGGCAGGACTGCATTGCCATGGGGACCCTTCAGGTTGTATCCTCATGCCTGGGCAGCTGGTCTAGACCAGAGCTGCTCAAAGTGCCCATCCACAAACTATTTGTTATTTGTCCGTGATGAGGTAAGGAGCTTGTATCTGAATGTATATCAATGTAGTCCTTGCTTCATAAAGAAAGTCTTGCTACCAAAAAACCCCCAATCCTTAATAATATGATTGTTTCACATGCTTGTATAATCTCCTTAACGACCAGTAATGAAGAAGTTAATGGACTGACACGGTCTGCAGACCGTACTTTGAGTAGCACCTGCCTAGATAGCCCTCAGTTCCCACAGTCTTATGGGAGAGTTGGTCTTGACCGCAGTCACATTCCTAGACGTGATCCCCTGTGACAGGGAAGCCTTGCCATCTTCTGAGAATGATGGCTCTATTGCTGTGGTTTTCAACCTTGGTTGCACACTGGAATCATCTGGGATACTTTCAAAAAAGATGGTTTCCACATCCCAGATATTTTCATTCGGTTGGGCCAGGGAGTAGTTGAGCATTTGGGATATTTAGAAATTCTTCAGATGACTCTCATGTGCAGCCAAGGCTGAGAACCACTGCTACAGCCCAAGATTAGTGGTTGTTCAATGTTAATATGCGTAAGAGTCATTTGGAGAGCTTGTGTGAAATATATTTCTAAGCACCAATGTCAAAGGCTGATACACTAGGATCCTGGAAATTGTTCTTTTTAAATAAGTAGTCCAGGAAATTTTGATGTAGGTGGTCCTTGGACCACAACATTTGGAGTAGCACTGCTTTAGATTATTGCTTGGACAGGTTAGATCAAGGTAGACTGAAATAAGCAAAGATTCAAAGAGAGTTTTCGACGGTTGAAATATTGGAGCCTTGCCAGGTGATTTATTTCCTTTTCTTTCCTGAGTACCTCAGCTATGTGGAGCTATAACAGCAGAGAAGTGGGGGGCTATAAATAGTGTCCTTTGAAATCCAGGAATCAGTGGGAAACAATAATTATCTTGGAGATTGTCAGTCATTATATCATTAATGTCATTATGATACTCTGTCTTATTTCATGTGAATGCCCTTGCCTTGAAGCTCTCAAACCACCTTTCTCTGCTTTAGCCTAAAACGAAATGCTATAACAAGAGGTCCAAGATAGCCTAGGCCAGGCTTAGGAGTGGCCAGGACCAATGACTAAATCACAATGGCATTGTGATAGAGCTCCCTCAGCTTTTGTACCTGGTGGAACTATTTTACTAGTTGAAGGACTTTATAATGGCAACAAAGGGAAAGAGATCTTTTATCAGGATGAGGTTGCAAATCCATTCAAAGGTTCACATCATGAGTCAGGTTCTGCTCCATTGGTTCAAGAGGATCAAAATCAGAGGGAGAGAGCAATCTCTCTCAATGGGAACACACTGAAGTCAATGTGGTCTTGAAACAGAAAGCACCCACATCTCCCCACCTCCTTCTTATTGACGGAGAGTCACTAGGTCCTGGTAATCCACCTCCTCAGGTTAGTACTTACATGATTGTGGGTGGCTCCAAATTCAGGCCCAGAATCAAGATACTGTTAATGTTTAGAAGGACATGGGTCCTGAGGACCAGTTCTATGGGGCAGTTCCATTACTGAACAGTGAACCATTCCTCCTGGTCTAACACACCTGAAGTCTGAGTACTTTTTTGGGATTCTTTGAGCAGGGGAAAATGGTAGATTAACAAAAGTTCTTTTCAGTGATTTCTGAAATTAGTTTTTAATGATCTGGAGGCCCTAAATCAACTAAAACTTTGTTTAGTTGAGTTGGATTCAATATACAATTTTTCTCTCTGGGGAGACTTCCTCCTGAAAGCTAGATATGTATAATTTGGCAGATCTAGTTATTCTGATTTCCCATGGATATGTTCTGATTACCCAGGAAAAACTCAGTTTACATCTATTGTCCTCGTATAATTACTAAGACTGTCTCCTTCCAATGAAAAGTGTCCCAGTTTGGGTGACAAACTATACAGAGATTTTTTTTAAAATAGTAAATCAATGAGTATAAGTTCTGTCTTTTTTTTTTTTTTTTTACATTTGTATTTATTGAAGTAAGAAGTCAGGTTAGGAAATGAAAGTGGGGGAGATATTTGTTTAAAAATAACTATTGAAACATTTGCAAAGTGTTCTAAGATGAATTCAATAGGAATCCAACAATAATTTTTAAAAATCTCCCAGGCAGTTAAGACTTTGATGGAAACTGTTGACTCTTCTCTGCCTCAATGCCCTTTCACTTGAGGAATCCACACTTGCTAAAGGCCATCAGATAAAATTGTAGCTGGATTTAAAAAGAAGAAAAAAACAATTATTTTTGAATCCTACAATAAGCATCTGCTCTGCTACCTAAGACAAGAGAGCAGAGAATGAAATCCCTTGTTCCAAGGAGGATCCTCAGGAAATGAGATATAAACAAAATGTTCTGCCATGAAACTATTGTCCCTTGAGCAGACAATAATGAGCAGTGCTTCATCCAAAACAAAAAAGAAGAAAAAAGAAGAAAGAAAGAAAGAAAGAAGAAAGAAAGAAAGAAAGAAAGAAAGAAAGAAAGAAAGAAAGAAAGAAAGAAAGAAAGAAAGAAAGAAAAGGAGAAAGAAAGAAAGAAAAGGAGAAAGAAAGAAAGAGAAAGGAAATGTGTATGTCTTTAGCATTAACAGAATTGCCAGTACCTGCCACCCAGCCTCATGTCTCTTTCTGGGTCATCACTGAGCTCAGTTTCCAACTCATTTCTAGGTCAACACATTCAAGGTAGGGAGTAATGACTATGTCAGCAGCTTCTATGTCATTGGGGCCTTAAAATTCTCTCCTTTGGTGTTCCAGGTGCCACTAAGGGTGTGGAAGTGTGGCTGGTTCATCACATCATCATCATCAACATAGCTACCACTTAGTCAATTCACATGGTGTCCACCATATGTCAAGAACCATTTCAAACACTCTACACAAAACAACTCACTCTTTACAACTTTACGAGGAGAGACTATTGTAATCCACACATGGCAGATGAAACTGAAGCACAGGGAAGTGACTTGCCCAAGTTCCCATGAGTACTAAGATGTGCAGCCAAGAGCGTTTCCTCAAAATGAGGAAACCTGCTTCCAGAGCCTCTGCTCCTAACCTCTCTCTTTACCTCCACTCTAATAAGAATGACAATCTGTATGGCACATAGCTATGTCTGCTAACACCATTTCCCTCTCTCGCTACTTCCCTCCTTCCCTTTATAGTAAAATTCCTCAAATTTCTCAAACCACACAACTAGGCATATAGCCAACACTCAGTGAATAGGTGTTAAAAGGATAAATCTCACATGCCACTCTGTGATCAGTTGGTTATGGCTACCTGAAATCCCATGTTCATAGCAAGTGTTCCCTGAGCTTAGCAGGAAGAGCTTAGCCAGCATCAGTTAGTGATGCAGTAATGGCATCAGGCTTGCCATGCATGTGCCCTCCCCACTCTACCCCTGCATCTTTTCTGTGGGCATAGTTCAGACCCAGTGAGCCTGTGCCAATGATAACAAAGTTTATGCTTTGTCAAGGGCCCCAGATCAAGCAACTCATTCCACCATTTAACATTCATAACATTAGGAAAAAATATTTCTCTCCTAATTCTCAATACAAATGCCAAGATTCAGTTTGTCTGTTGGCTCCTGGTTATCTTCTGTGGAGGCAAAGAATAACTGGTTACTGTTAGTTTTGAACTAACTACATAAAACATAGAGAATAAACATTAAGAAATGAAAACTATATGACTTCCAGTGGGGGGAGTTTTAACCTTGAATACTGTCCAACAAGAGAATTCAGAGTTTATGTAGGAGTTTGAAAGCAATTTTCAAAATGGGTAAAATATTTACGTAGCCCATGAGAATACCACCAGCCCGAATCATAGGGTGGAATGCAACATTCATGAAAGTCCAATCTGCACCATTGCCAATGGACTTAGAGATCCCCTTTGAAAACATTACTCTTCTTCATGCACTCACAAAATATCTTCCGATTGTCTACTGTGTTCTTGGCGTGGCTTTAGGTCTAGGGAGTTCAGTAGGGGATTAAACGGAGTCCCTGCCTCGAACATCTTGTCTTCCTCCAATAGCATGATTTTCTGGCTGGCTCCTCTCACCCCAGTTACATAGTCAGAATTCAGGTGTCTAAGAGACTTCCATGCTCAGCATCAGCTCTTTGTCTCGTATCACATGGAGTGTAAGGCAGTAAGTGGGACAGCCCACGCAGTTTTACTCAGCCTGTCAGTGTTTCATTGGTTTTCTTCAAATCCACAACTTTGTTTTCTTTTATGAAACAAGAGGCAGAATTTTAGTTCTATCACCCAAGTCCAAGTATTACTTTTGCCGGATTCTGGGTATCTTTAAGGTAGTGACTGGCCAGGTTCCTCCTGGGGAGAGTGGAGAAGTCTGGTGTGAGAAAGGCCTGCAGCAGCATCGTGGGTACCAGGTCTATTCAAGACCCATCAGTCAGACTGAAACTTGGAAGCATCACAGGCATGTGGAACAGGTCTGGGTAGGCACATGGATGATGTAAAGGGTTCAGTTTTCAATTTCTTGGCCATAAGAGAACTTTGGAAAATCCAAGAAGACAGGCCTATTAGATAATGGGAAATACAATCAACGAGCCATTCAGCATCCCATCATTGTATTGGTGATCACTGACTTGCAGGAACTACAGATCAAGGGAAAGAGGGTTGAGGACGGAGTTCTAGGGCACATCAACATTTCACGCATTATCTCATCTGACCCTCGCCATAACCACTGTGGTAGGTGGAATGGAGATTATTTTAGTCTTATTTTATAGAAGAGAGATGAGAAGTTCTGAGAAATCAGTTTGTTCAAGGTCTCATGGAGCAACGTCAAGAATAGGCTTCGTGGGACCCCCTTCTGCAACATCACTACTCTTCAACATGGCCTTCTAGAGAGAAAGACTATATTACCCAGATTCTGTTGTTTCTTCACTTTTGATGATGACTCTGACAACTCCTTCCTTATATATGGGAAAGGGAGAAAAGGTTGCGTCAGCTGGATTTCCTCTATATGCTGCAGATGGGACATAAAACCAGAGTCTTAGCCTCTAAGATCTAAGCATCTTAGAAGATTCTCGTCACCCTGCCTATCGCTCACTGCCCTCCAGCTCCAAACACACTTCTTTTTTCCTACTAAAATCTGAGCCAAAGAAATGGAGCTGAAACCCTGACAATTTTTGTATTTTTGTAACACAGTGGTCCAGACAAAGATGAACAGATTCGAGCAAAAAAATTTTTTTAATAAAGCAAGCTAAAAGTAATTTCTGCTTTGTAAATGTCGAGCCTCACCTTTGTGTGCCTTGAAATTCCTTGGCAATGCATTTAATTTTGGGGAATCTGAGTTTATTAGAGGAATGCTGGGAGGAAGGAGTCTACATGCCCTCCCAGCTCAGTGTTAGATTTAACCACGAGTGTGTCTGCTTCCATTTGTTTGAGGTGTTATAACTATGAGACACAGTGATGGTCTGAGTCTCTCCCTTGTCTACGTGGAGTGAAGAGTAGGGTATTTGCTTGGCTCTGTTTAGAGCAGTAACCAGGGGATGGATAAGGAGATCCTGAATTATAGTACCTTTTGAGAAGAGGAGTCTGAGCTTATCCCATCCTCTCCATATCTGTCAACAAATTTTCCGAAACTTCCAGGGAACAAAATTAGCCTACAGCACCTCTTGGGAAGTCCAGTGGAGGGCATTGGGACTGGTTTTTCTTAACAGGGCATTACCCCTGGGAGGATGATTTACAAAAAACAGAGTGATAAGAACTACCCCTACCATTTTATCCTGCAACTTATCTGGACACTGTGCTAAAAATGTTACTCCGCCATCTCATTTAATATTTGCAAAACACCAGTGAGAAGTATAATTTTCTCCATTTTACAGATGAAAAAAACCAAGACTCAGAGATCTCACGTATTTGCCGAAATTCACAGAGCTGGTAAGAAGTAGAGCAGTGAGGGTCTGACTTCAGTGTCCAAAGTGTTCCTCCCACTCTATGGCTGTTGCTTTGCCCAGGTGGGGACTCTGTCCCTGGGCCGGCAGCCCTTTGGAAGGGAGTTCATTTCAAACTCAGCTGGCTGTTTTCTGCGTCAGCCTCCTGTCCTGGATGGGGCTCACACAGTGCCTGATCACACCGTGGTGCAGTGGGGCTGGAGAGCTAGTAAAAAATGGAGGGCAAGGTTGCCACAATTAGCAAATGAAAATCCAAGATGCCTAAGTAAATTTGAATTTCAGATAAACAATGAAAAATTTCTTAAAAAAATTTTTTAAGTAGGTTCCTTGCCTAACGTGAGGCTTAAACTCGTGACCCTGAGATCAAGAGTCTCGTGCTCTCCTGACTGAGCCAGCCGGGCGCCCCAGCAATAAATCATTCCTTTTTTTTTTTTTTAAGATTTTATTTATTTATTTATTTGACAGAGAGAGACACAGCGAGAGAGGGAACACAAGCAGGGGGAGTGGGAGAGGGAGAAGCAGGCTTCCCGCCGAGCAGGGAGCCCGATGCGGGGCTCGATCCCAGGACCCGGGGATCATGACCTGAGCCGAAGGCAGACGCTTAACGACTGAGCCACCCAGGCGCCCCAGTAGATGATTTCTTAATATAAGTATGTCCCAGATACCACATAGAATATACTTATGCTGAATTTTTTGTGTGGTCTGTCTGAAATTCAGTCTCAACTAGGAGACCCGTCTTGAGCCTGGCATCACGAGATGGCCTTCAACCAGCGTAGTGCTGGGCTCTGCTCTGCTTCTCAGCTTGGCTCTTCAGGCAGCCCTTCCCCTCCCAAATTTCTCCAATCTCCAGAGACGCAGCCTGCTTTCCTCTCCTTTCGGTGCCACTTCCCAATCCCAACAGAAAAGTTACCTAGAGTCCTCATACTTCCCAGCTGGTTTCTGGCCCCCCAGAGAAGCACACACTCTCTCGTTTCCTCTTCCGGGTGTTTCACTAACTGTAACAAGAACACCAACAGGGTGGTAACAGGAGTAACAAGCATGGAGAAAGCCCGAAGCTTCCAAAACGATTACAATGTTCTCTTGGTATTTATTTCCTGCTTTCTCAGCAACAACCCTTCCCCTCCGGCTTCCCCCGCCCCCCAGGGTCTCTCTGAACTGGTTCTAGACTTCTCCTCAGAGTGGTGCCAGAGTCCGTCAGGCCACAGGCTTCTGGCCGTGTCTTTTCATTTCCAGAGCTGCCCATTCACCAGTCATCCCCCTCCGCTGCCCCTTGACCTGAACAAGGCCAAATACTGTCTTCGCCCCACGCCACTGTGTTAGTTGAAGCTGAAGCCAGAGGAGAGGTGCCCCGCTCCTTCACGGACCCACTGGAGTGCCTGTGCAGGAGCTATCTCAGGAAACGGACTCCCTTCTCTCTCTACCATGCCGAATCCTTGCCCTCAAATCCTAAGTCCCGGGCAGCTCCAGCCATGCTCCTGCTTCAAACCCCTGCTCCCCGCACCATCGCGTGAGCCTGGTGCTGCCCCATCAGCCAGCACTGCAACTCTCCCATTTCGCTTGGTTTCTGCCAGTCTGGCTCCTCGCATGGCCGGGCACCTCAGGATGAACTGTCATAACCTGGCAGCCTTCTGGCTGATTCTGGACCACAGAGGTTTTTTTTGGGGGGGGGAGGGGAACTGTACAATGTGTTAAAAAATTAGCTAACATTATACTTTTTTCATTATCGCTTCTGCTTCTGGCTTCTCGTTACAAAACAGAAGACCCAGTGCCCAGAGGCCCACATTCCTGTACATTCCGGGGTGCCTGCACACCCTGGTTCCCCACCTCCCTCCTCCGGTCTCCTGCCAGGCCCCTGTCAGGACTGACAGCCAGTCCTTCACTGGAGAATTACAGGCCTTCCACACACGAATGGCAGACCATAAATGGACTCCCGATAAACACATTATATAACAGGCGGAGACCCAGGCAAATTATAGTATTTTTTTAAAAAATGAGTGGTTAAAACGCTTCTACAAGAAATCATTTATTTTCTCTGATGACTGGATAGGCTACTTTGAGGACTTTTGAAATACATGCATATGGTTATTCTGATTGTCCTTTATAGGTTTAGAACCAACTGGATCTAGTGCTATAAAATATATAGACATTATAAAATTATGTCTCATTAAATTTAAAGGAAAAGTTTTTTGGTAAATCATTGCAAATTTGCTCACTGAATTTACTTCAAAATACTTTTAAGGTTACAGATGGAGTTCCAATCTGCCAAATCCTGTGGAATCAGGTGTCTCTTCATTTTTGCCAATATATGAGTATTAGTGGGCAAAAAACGTGGACAAGTGAACAGAATATGGAACTTCACTCTCCTTCTGCTAAGAGTCAGAGGAAAAGAACATGTTTGCCAGCATCTTGATTAAAACACCGCAAGCAAAGATGATACTGTGTCTCTTCACTATTCCCCAAAGCAGAAAAATATCTTGTGCTGACTATTGAGAATGGTGCTGTTTGGCGTCAGAGTTCAGAAGCTGCTATGGTAGATCATTTCACCTAAAAAGTTATCCCACCAAATAATTAAGAAATATCTTTTCTTGCAAGCATTTGAGAACCATTTTGCAAAAATAAAGCTTCCCTGATGAATCAATCCATAAACCTATGCAAAATATTAACGTGTCTGTCATACAATTTCTATATTCATCACACTATAATGTACATCTTAATGGAGAAATGTTTTCTTTCTTTCTTTTTTTTTTAAGATTTTATTTATTTATTTGAGAGATGGGGAAGGAGCAGAGGGAGAAGAGCAAACAGACTCTACGCTGAGCTCAGAGCCGGACCTAGGGCTCGATCCCATGACCCTGAGATCATGACCTAAGCCGAAATGAAGAGTCAGATGCTTAACCAACTGAGCCTCCCAGGCACCCATGTTTTCTTCCTCATTTTTGTCAGATAAGTCAGAGAATTTACCCCACTTGTCCAAATTTGGCTGCATTGTTAGAAGAAATCACAAAACTACAGAGTCACAGATTTTAAAGTTTCAAGGTGCCTTGGTGCCGTGGGGGATGCATTTTACCCCTTTTCCATCATCAGAGTTCATTGGAGGAAGGCAGGACAGTACTGGCTTACAGAGAGTGTTCTGGGACCAAGCTCTGCATCAGGCTCCCTGCTCAGCGGGGAGTCTGCTTCTCCCTCTCCCTCTGCCTCTGTCCCCAGCTTGTACTCTCTCTCAAATAAATAAATAAATAAAATCTTAAAAAAAATTCCCACTTGTCTTAATTTTCATGAAAGGTAGATATTCATAAAAATGTAATGAAGACTTGCCTATCCATCAACATGGCAAAACACAACATTTTCTTATTCCATTCAGCTGAGGACACATTTTTTTTAAACAATGAACTTAATATTGCAGAAATACACTTCAAAATCGGGGGCGGAGGTAGAGAGAAAAGGATGGTGAACACCAAGGGATATAGAAGGAAAGAGGGAAAGCCCACCCACCGCCTTCCAACAGGGTAACTGAACCTAAGGGGACAGTGAGAGCTTCAAGGCTCCCAATAACAAGAAAGACACCCTTCCCTTCCTGACACTCCCACCTTCTGGCTTCTGAGATGCTGTGCACTTTGACTCTCCAGCTCTTGACACTTGGCTTCTGCCCCTTTCTCCATCCCTGGGGCTCAGTCCTTAGCATTCTGCTGCAGATCCCCTGCAAGGCTGTTCCTTCACTGTGGTGTTGGCCTCCCACTCATCCATCCCAATATCAAGACATGTCCAAACCCAGCATCACCGTAAGAGCAGCACACATCCAGAGGCTTTCAGACCGCTTTCCTTGAGATACCCTGCCATCACCGGAATATACACGAATACATGTGAAAGAGAACCTACTGTGTGCAAGCCACCACAGGGGATGCATTTTAATCTTTTTACATCATCAGAGTTAATTGGAGGAAATGCAGAACAATATTGGCTCAGAGAGAGGGAGCTGGAAGTGGACCCCACCTGGGCAGAGCACATGTGCATGGGACCCATTTACTGCTTTCATCACTTGCCTTCGTGGGACTGCGGCACATCTGGATCCCATTACAATTATGAAAGGTGCAGGCTTCGTGCTTGCTCCAAAGCCCAGCTCTGATTTCACAACCAGCCTGGAGAAGCAGGAGGCAAGTAAATACTTCCTGTTCCATTTGTAATCAACATGCACTTGACATCAATAAACTGGGATAATTACATTATCATTATCATTACCATCATTATTATTGGACACAATCGAGGAGACATTAATAGAGATTTCTGCAGGATCCTCGGGGGACAGATGGGACTCACACTGGAGCGGGAGGGTGGAGCGGGATGCCGTTTGTCACTTTCCTTAGCCAAGTAGATGAGGCAACTCTTTAAGTGCTCTCAAAAGACGTAAAGGGGGGTTGGGGGGTGGGAGGGACGGGGTGGCTGGGTGACGGACACTGGGGAGGGTATGTGCTATGGTGAGCGCTGTGAATTGTGCAAGACTGTTGAATCACAGATCTGTACTTCTGAAACAAATAAAGCAACATATGTTAAGAAAAAAAAAGAAGAAGATAGCAGGAGGGGAAGAATGAAGGGGAGTAAGTCGGAGGGGGAGACGAACCATGAGAGACGATGGACTCTGAAAAACAAACTGAGGGTTCTAGAGGGGAGGAGGGTAGGGGGATGGGTTAGCCTGGTGATGGCTATTAAAGAGGGCACGTTCTGCGTGGAGCGCTGGGTGTTATGCACCAACAATGAATCATGGAACACTAAAAAACAAAACAAAACAAAACACACCCAGCTGCTTGGGGGAAAAAAAAAAAAGACGTTAAGATCCGATCCCTAGAACAGCAATCGATGGCTTCTATTGTTTCTTCCACACAAGATGACAAGGTTTCCAGGCCTTGGGCATTTTCTGGAACACCAGAACATTGGAGGAGGAGGGATCTTTAAAGAGGTCCAGCCTCTTTTCCTCTTTTTTATTTTATTTTCTTATTTTATTTTTGCTGTTGAGGAAATGTAGGCCAAGGGACTTGTTAGCACATTCGTTTGTAGAACTCAAACTAGAACTTCAGAGCTGGCTTGTCCACTTCCTCCACTGGCTAGGAAGAGCTGAACCAGGCTACCTTCACTCTTATAGGGCAGTTTTCTCACCAGGAATTAAACTTTCTAATGGCTCAAGACTCTTCACTTTGGCCCTTAGGACTTCTATTGTTCATTATCCAATGTAATATACATATTTGGGAAACAGCCACTTGGCTTCTCCCCTGAAAACAGAATTGCAATGAGTGAACTTTACGACAGACTAGTGTGGGTTGTTAGACACTGGCAAGAATCGTGGAGAGATTTTTTTCCTTTTGAAAAACCTCTATATTGGCGATATATATCTATATCTTACTTGGACATACTCTTTGTTGGATGGTTTCCTGTCATCAAATGAGTCCTGAAGGGGTATGGATGGTGGTGGAAAGAGAAACGGATTATTTTGCGTTATCCATTATTTCGTGTGATATCACACCCACAATGCTGCTGTGTGTTTAGAATTGTTTGTTTGAGGGGTGGGTAAGTCATCCAGTCAATGAAACTAGCTGGTAGTGACAGACGGTAACCAGACTTACTGTGGTGATCACTTTGCCATGTACACAAAGGTTGAGTCACTATGTCATATACATAAAACTAATAGAATATTATGTCAATCAGATAGTTCACTAAAAAAGTTGTTTTTGATGAAACAACCTGAGACATCCCTACTCACAAAGCACGTGCACACGCACCCGCACACCACCTTTTTTTTAATGTCCATCTTCATTACTTTTCACTCCATCATTTGTACGGAAATGTATAAAGAGGAACAAAACCACCCACAATCTTTACACTCACAGCCGTGTCTGGTGTCCCCCGTGCCTGGGTGGTAACCACTGGATGGAATCTTCCCTGAATGTATCCCTAGCCCTTTGAGTCTTTGATTAATAAAAAATAATACTGTTGATTCTAAAGTTATTTTCATTATGATTGGAAAAAAACAGAATATGATGAATAAGCAAGTCTTTACTTAGAGCCGCCTCCTCAGGCACTTCTTTGGTGAACATTTTAAAAGAAATAAATTATGGGACACCTCTTGGCTGCCATGATCAATCATGTCAAAGTGACCCTTTCCAAAGGCAGCTTTTCCGTTTAGGAAAAGGACAAAGGAGTCAATCCAGGGTGGCTGCTCTAAAGAACTAGCTGGGCAAACGCGGACAGGTGTCCTTTTCCAAATGTGGGTCTCTGGCTCATTTCCTTCAATTTGCTCACCTTTCTTGTATGAAATGACCTGATTTTCCTCAACATCTTGATGACTTATTGTAAATAAGGGTTATTTATAAGCGATCTTCCTGGAGCACCAGCAGAATTATGTAATGGCTTCCCAAGAGGTCAGCTCAGCCTTGTAACTCCTCTTCTTCCAATTCAGGGCCAAAACAAGAAAATAAAACCTCATTTAACTGTTTATTCAACCCAAATAAATCTGGCTCCGGGGCCTGCCAAGATTTTACAGTGCCAGAGGCAAGGGGGTGAGAAACCAGAAAGGGAAAGGAGGAAAGAGATTTGTAAAATGTGGGCAAAGCAGGGGGAAGAAAACAGCTCACACGGCATGAGCTTCCTGCCTCCGCAGACCCTGTTTATGAAATCTGAGCTCCAGCACCCCCAACACATGGAGCCAGGATACAAAACGGATGGAATATGAGAAAACTTCAAGCCATTTCCTGACTTCTACAGTGTGTTCTCACCTTTTACCAGTTGGGCCTCAGACCGGACAGGTGCGAACAGCATTTCCTTCACATGGGGTCCCTGTTCCCTGGTCCCTGTTCCTTGGGGTTCAGAGGGGCTGCATGCTAGAAGGGACCTCAAAAGGTCATCCATCCCTTCGATCCTGCCGCCTCCAGGCAACAGTGCCTTGCCATTGAAGATTGCATACTTTGTTTTAGAATATTCCCCGATCCCCCGTTGGTCATCTGTTTCAAGGTTGAACCATTCTGTTTTCAAAATGTTTGCTACTTAGAAGCAAGAGAAAAGGGAGAGCTTTATAAAAAACAAACCCTGGCTTATATTCCTTCCACATGCTCTTCCGTCTGTTACCTTGTGTCCTAGGTGACAAGCAAGGCAAGTAAGTCTTCGCTGCACTGAGGTCGGGGGATGAAACAGGTTGCTTCGGTGTCACAGATCACTGATAACTTATATCCCCCATGACAGCCAGATCTTGTGGCTCTCGGAAAGGCGATCTCTCTGTGTCATTAAAGTATCGAGAAGCAAATGGAAGGCTGAAATGCAGAACCAGTGAGTGTAGGCAACACATTCCAGAATATGAGCTGTGAAGGGATGCATATCCCCCACGCAAGTTAACAATGTCCAAAGGAGGCTATTTATTTATTTAAGATGGAGGATGCCTGTGTTTATGGGGTAAGCGGAGGGAGACAGTGAAGACAGTGAGGCTGAATAAGCAGGGGGAAATGTTTGAAAGAGGGAATAATTAACAGAGCAAAAGCCTGGCGGGGAGAGGGTAGTCTGTGGTATAGAACTCAGGTGCAGCAATTAACCTTGGGCATCAGAAGGACATCACGTCTTCTGAGATGGCTGGGAAAGAGATGCAGGTGATGGTGCACGAAGACAGCTTGTAGGTAGAAGTGGAGGGAGCCTATCCGATAGCAGGGGTAAAAAGTCATCTGCTGAGCGTGGGTGGCAGGGCTTACTGGGGGTTCAAGGAGGTCCTGGGGATTCTTAGTGGCCCCCGAGGGAGTAGGAAATCATTACCCAGGGGATGAGAAGCTTTGCAGAGCAGACTAGAAGGCAGGGAATGAGTGGTGACTTCCATCCAGGGTCGTGTGGGACTTTTTCTAGCATCACTCAGCAGCCCAAGTTTGGAATGGGGATCTAGGCTGGTTGAGATAACCCAGAGCTGGAGGTTCACAGGAAAGTGTGTAGAGGGATTGTGGTATAGAAATTGAAGATGCTGGTTAGAAGGTTCTGGACTGTGGGGAGGAAGAAACAGAGCCAGAGGAGACTGGATGACAGTGAGAAAAACAGGAGGCGGGAAACTGGATGTCATGAAGGAGTGTAAGAGTCGAAGGCCTGGAAATGAGGATGGTGGGTCAGACGCTGAGACACTGAGATGTGAGACCTTAGAGGCGGAGCAGTTCTGGGAGATGACACAGTCTCCAGGGTGGCCTCGAGAATGGGTAGCTAAAGAGGAATATAAAATGAGACTAACAATCTATCCACCACTTGTTCTTTGAGTAGGGAAACCTCTAAGACGTAGGGAAACTGGGGCCTTTGCCAGAATCCCACTTGGTGGTAGGGGGTGCACAGTGGCCTACCCCTTATTCTTCTTTTCTGACCATAATTCAAACTCAACATTTTTTTTTTTTTTTAATCCCAAAGGTCCTCTGCAAGAAGCTGACGGTTGATAAAGCTGCCTGCCCCAGGTGCTGTATTCTCACATAAGCTCTGTCCTAGGGGGGTGGCCCCGGGCCTCATCCAAACGTCTTTTCTGACGGGGGCACTGACAAAGATTCTTTGCTTGATCAAACTTTAGTCAGTCTCCTGAACCTTCTCTTAGGCCTCTCTGTGCACTTCTTGTAAAATCCTGTTTTAGCAAGAACTCTGCTAAGTCAGCTTAACCAGAACTCCTTCCCCTCGATGTCCGATGGGGTTCCACATCCTCCAACCTGCCCCAGGTGGTCCGCTCACCCTGGCCTCTCAGGTCAGTTTAGCCAGAATCCCCTTTACCCATGATGTTTCCTCTTAGTAATTTTCTATTCACTGACCCCACCCCACTCCTTAGCTCTAAATGCCCACTTGCCCATGCCATATTCAGAACTAAGCCCAGTTCTATTCCAGGGTCTCCTATCTCCTATTGTAGTAGTCCTGAATGAAAAAAAATCTATATATATAACAGATCAAATCCAAGCATATATAAAAAAGTTAATATGTCATGAAAAATGGGGCTTATTCCAGAAATGCAAATTGGCCTAAAATTTAAAAATCAATGCAATTAACCACATTAGCAGAGTAAATAAAACGTCTACGCAGAGTAAAAGAAAGCAGATTAAAAAGAAAAACCATATGATCATCTGAATGAAAAAAAGAACCATGTAGATGTTACATTCATTTATGATTAAAAACAACAACAACAACAGCTACCAGAAAACTAGTAATAGAAAGTAATTTCCTCTGCTTGATAAAAGCCATTTACGAAAAAACTAACAGCTAACATCTGACTTAATGGTGAAAGACTGAAAGCTTTCTCCTAAGATTAGGAACAAGGTATATATGTCTGCTTAAAACACTATTTCAATTGTACAATAAAGGTGCAATAAGGCAAGAAAATAAATAAATCATCCAGGTAGGAAGCTGTCTTTATTTTAGGATGACATGATCACTTATTTAGAAGATACTAAGGAAATCTTTTTTTAAAGTCAGGAGAACTAATAAATGAGTATACAACAGCACTAAAATACATGAAATATTTGGGTATAAATTTTACAAAATATGTGTAATATCTGTATTACACATATTTTGTATTACATACAAAAAACTACAAAACACTGATAGAGAATATTGAAGGATCTAATAAATGACAAGATGGTATTAACCATATTCATGGATTAGAAAACTCAATATTGTTAAGATGTTAATTCACTCCAGATAGATCTATAGGTTCATTGCAATTCCAATCAAAAGCTATCTCAGCAAAAACTTTTCTTGTGGAAATCTACAAGTTCGTTAGAATTTTTTAATGGAAAACTGAAGGAACTAGGATAGCCAGAACAATTTTTAAAAAGAATAAAGTTGGATACTCACACCACCCAATTTTAAGACTCTCCATAAAGCTTCAATAATCAATACAATGTGGAATTGACGAAAGAATAGACATATAATAAACCAATGGAAAGGAATAGAGAAACCATCAGTAGACCCACACATTTACCTCAATTGACTTTTGTCAAAGGTGCAAAGGCAATTCAATGTTTTCAATAAATGGTACTGGACCAAACCGTCATATGGAAAAAAAAAGTTAAATACCTACCTGCAACATACACAAAATCTAACTCAAAATTGGTAAGATATAAATACAACAACTAAAACTATAGAACTTTTAGAAGAAACTTAGAAGAAAATCTTTGCTAATTTTCATTTCCTTGAAACATCACAAAAAAGCATGATTCACCTAAGAAAAAATTGGTAAACTGAGCTTCATCAAAATTAAGAACTGTTGCTTTTGACACTGTCAGGAGAATGAAAATACAAGTCAAAATTGGGAGAAAATATTTTTAAATTTTTTAAATCACATATTTGATAAAGGACTTGAATCAACATATATAAAGAACTCTCAAACTTTAATGAGAAACAAAATTTTAAAGTTGGGGGAAATATTTATTTATTTATTTATTTATTTTAAGATTTTTATTTATTTATTTATTTGACAGAGAGATAGAAGCACAAGTAGGCAGATAGGCAGGCAGAGGGAGAGGGAGAAGCAGGCTTCCCGCTGAGCAGGGAGCCCAATGAGGGACTCGATCCCAGGACCCTGGGATCATGACCTGAGTTGAAGGCAGCCACTTAACTGACTGAGCCACCCAGGCGCCCCTGGGGGAAATATTTAAACAGATGCTTCACCAACAAAGAAATACAGGTGACAGTAAACACGAAAAGATAGTCAACAATGTGAATCATTTGGGAAATGTTAATTAAAGCCACAGTGTGTTAACATTACCCATCTACTAAAGAGGCTAATAAAACAACAGCAACAATAAAAACCCCTAAGTATGAAGACTGAAATTCTCATACATTTTTCATAGAAATATAAAATGGTACAGTCACTTTGAAAAACAGTTGGGCAATTTCTTAATTTAAACATATGCTCCCTTGCAATCCCTCTTCTAGATATATATGTAGATATTTACCTGAGTGAAATAATAGCTAAGGTTCACACAATAACCTGTATGTGAATGTTTATAGCAGCTTTACACGTAACTGGCAAAAACTGGAACCAAATGTCCTACAAACTTGGGTAAACAAACTGTGGTTTGTATTTATACAAATGAACACTACTCATCAATAAAAAAGAATGAGCTACAAATACACAGAACAGCAGAAATGAATCTCAGGTGCATTAAACTAAGCCAGATTTAAATGCTATCTTGTGTAAATCCATTTATATGACATTTTTAAAAAAGCAAACTATAAGGATAGGAAACAGATCAGTGGTTACCATGAGTTTTGGGGGGGGAGATGGAATTACTCTATATTTAAATTGTGGTGGAAGTTCTGCTGTATTTATCAAAACTTACAGAACTGTACATTAGAAAGGGTTACTTTACTGTATATGTATGTATGTGATATCTTATTTTTTAAGTGAAGAAAAAAAAACCACAAACAAGATTCAGAGGTTAAATGGACTGAGATCCACAACTAGGAGTGGTAAAATTGGGGTTTGAATCCAGTTCTCTCTGACTCCAAAGCTTGTGTTCTTATCCACCAGAGGTGCCACGGGATCCCACCACAAAAATGTGGAAGCTCTGTCAGCCTGGGTTCCTGAACGATTATGTGAAATACAAACCGCTGCATGTTAAGCCACAGATTGTGGGACTGTTTGTTACGGCAGCATAATGTGACCTGACCTGACTGATACAACCACGATGCTACACTCCCCGGTAGCTTCCTTTTGCAAGACCTGAGGATCTATGTAAGTTCCAGGTTAGAGCCCTGGAACAGCAGGGAGGAGACAGCTGTTGAGGGTCTAGAATCCCAGACTTTAGAAGCATCTACTCCGCTGGCTAGGTGACAAACTCCCACATAACTGGATGTCCTGGGTTCAGTCTATAAAAAACTATGAAAGGTGGTGGTCCAGTTGCAAAACTTTGTAGACTCTGTGACTTGGCCCCCTATGGCTTTGCCCAGGAGCCATTTTCCTTGGTTTTAAGAAGTTAAGTCTCTCCCTCGCAATGTCTCCAAAGGCCAAGCCCTTTGGGCACCAAGAGTATCCAAAGCCTTCCTGTTTGGAATCTAGTGCCCTGGCTGGCTCCTGCACTTTCAGGCTATGTTTTCCTGTGCAGGTTACAATGTTCTGTGGAAAATGTGAAGCAGAAATTGTTGTGATAAGCCCGGAGCGGAGGGGCCTCTGGGGAGCAGCCCTGGTGAGCTGGGTCACCTCATTTCGTGAGGGCCAGCCCTGGGGGAGGCTCCACAAGCTTAATTAAAGCCAGCAGG
This sequence comes from Eumetopias jubatus, assembly GCF_037043125.1. Lineage (NCBI taxonomy): Eukaryota > Metazoa > Chordata > Mammalia > Carnivora > Otariidae > Eumetopias > Eumetopias jubatus. The sequence goes on from NW_028274813.1 coordinate 98,660,084, forward strand.
AGCCTGTTTGAAGCAAGAGGAGTGAAAGAGTGAGGGCAGCAAAGAGCAGGCTAAGCCAAACCCACCTCCTTCTGCTGGAGCCCAACCTGGGGAGTCCCACAGGCCGGAGCCCAGTCAAAACCAATGCGCAGGATGAATGAAGGACAGCACGGGGAGCACTGGGGGCGCCAGGGAGGGGCGCAGGGGAGAGGGCCTGGGCAAGAAGACAAGGGGGCTGAGCTGGGGGGGAAATCGCAGTTCTTTGGACAAGCAGTTCCTGGGGCAGAGCTGCTCGTGGTAACCAGCTGCAGTGTGGGGGTCGAGGAACACAGAAATGCCAAACGAATGTGTCCATCAGAGGTACAGGGACATATTTTAATGACAGATATTGCTACCATAGCTTCTTTTAGAAGGTTTGCTCCCAAGTCCCAGCCCTGGGAACCCTCTTCCTTCTGCAGGGTCTCCTTTTCTGCGCTGTTCATTGACCCATGCGTGGGTAAGTGCGGGGGGAAGCAGGGGGTCCAGCTTCGGTCCAGCTTCTCTCCCCATGTATCCCTAACCATAGTTGCCAGGGGCTTCATCTACAGACTTGGCAGATGCTGCCTCTGGTTTCTGGGGCTACTGGCCCCATACCATGCTCTGCAGTTGAGAGGAATAGATATATCTTTTCCTTCCATAGCCATGAGCTTTGGGAGTGCTTCTGAGAGGACTTGACTTCTGACCAGCAGAGATGAGAAAGGGGTTGACGACAGGCCTGAGTATGAATTTGTGCCCTTGTACTTTAATTTAGAGTTTGCAAAGCCTTTCCACCTGTCTTGTCTCATCTCCCCCAATTAACTACGAGATCGTAAGAGCAGTTCTTATTCCCATGTTACAGATGAGGGATTAGAGGCCCCCCAAAGTTAAATGACTCCCCAAAGTCATAGGGATAGACTCAGGAACCTTTCCTACTGCTCCAACTAGGACAGATTTGTTTTTGTTTTTGTTTTTTCTTTGTCTGACATGGGACATTAGTAAAAGATTTCACTTGCTAAAAAATAAAATTATTTAGGGGTGCCTGGGTGGTTCCTTTGGTTAAGCGTCCAACTCTTGATTTGGGCTCAGGTTATGACCTCAGGGTGGTAAGATTGAGCCCTGCATTGGGCTCAGCCCTTCGTTGGGCTCTGCCCTGGGCACAGAGCCTGCTTAAGATTCTCTTTCTCTCCCCCCATGCCCCTCCCCCCACTCTCCTTCTCTCTTAAAAAAGAAAAAAAGCTTTAAAAAAAGAAAAAAGGAAATTGTTTAAAATAGCCGCAAAATGTTTGAAGATCAATGCTCTGATAAGATCAATGCTCTGATTTTTCTGTTGAGGAAAGAAATGAAATGATTTGCCCAAGTTCATGCTGAATAAGAAAGCAGTGTGGGGCCAGACCCATTTTTCCTGCTTCCAGGCCAGTTTTCGTTTTCACCCAAAATATGGTTCTGGGCCAGACCTGTGCAGTGTCTTTACTCTCTGGTAATTCTCAGGCATTACTGTTCTTTCTTGCCAGGGTCCAGATAGAATCTCAGAATTTGAGGGCGGGAAAGAAACTGAGTCCCAGGCCAAAGAATGGGGTTTTACATTTCACCAACCGGGACACCAAGGCCAGGCAGCAATGACTTCCCCCACATCACACAGCAAGCTAGAGGCAGGAACAGGATGAACCTGGGAGTTCCCAGGTCTTCAGGGCTGGGCTCTTCCACTGCACTGGGAGTCTGCCCCTTTCTGCTGCCCCCTTGAACTGGCCTCCCAGGTCACCTTCCCCCAGCCTCGGCCCTGACTTCCTACCTCCGGAAATTCCTGACTCTTTCCTCTCTGACCGCCAATGGCCTCCTCCCTTGGCCTAGGATGGCCCGCCCCTCTGAGCCAGGCCAGTGCTCTTGCCCTTTCCTACCAGCTCACTCTTACTGCGGAGTTTCCCCTCCAGCCCCGCCCTAGCACTGGGTGCCAGGCGACACAGTTAAAGCTACCTGTGCCCAAGAAGAAAAGGGTCACAATCTGGTACAGAGTGGATATGGTGGAGGTGAAGGAAGGAGATGTCCTTCTGGGCAGTTCGGTAATCCTGCAAGACTTTTCATGACGTCTTCCTTGAGAGCCCTTAATGCCACCAAACTGCTGGTACGGGGCTTAGGAGCAGCCTTCGTCGGGGGAGATCCAGCTCAACCGTTAAGGGAGGCTGGTGGTGGGTGGGTCCATGCTCTCCTCCCGCCTTAGACTCATCTGACTCCCAACCTCAGCCACCCTGTCTCTGAGGGGCTCATTCAGCTTTGTGTTCCCAACATGTATGCACAACACCAGCAACAGTGCTTTGCACATAGCACCAGATATTTGCTTAATATTTATTATATATTCTGTTCTAATATTATCATATTATTTATTACTATAATATTTATGTTCTACTTATTTATAGGATTATACATAATATCTATACATTATAAATATATATTTATTGACATATTGTTATACTTATATGTCATAATATATTATGTATAATATATACTATCCTTATATATAATACATGATGATATGTTATATAATACATTATAACCTATAACTTAAATGTTATTATAATTAATATTAATTGATTAGTTAATAATTCCTATATCCCCATATACTTGTGCAGGACCAAACTCCAAGGGAGACAGGAAAGGATCCTGAGCAATATATTTCATGAGTTAGAAGAATGAGAACTAGGGGCACCTGGGTGGCTCAGTCATTAAGCGTCTGCCTTCGGCTCAGGTCATGATCCCAGGGTCCTGGGATCGAGCCCCGCATCGGGCTCCCTGCTCAGCGGGGAGCCTGCTTCTCCCTCTCCCACTCCCCCTGCTTGTGTTCCCTCTCTTGCTGTCTCTCTCTCTCTGTCAAATAAATAAATAAAAACTTAAAAAAAAAAAGAAGAATGAAAACTAAATCCCAAATATATTTCCCCAAATGCTTTTCTGATTAAGTTTCCAATCTCTTTAAAGACTCCTCAGAACCCTGTTCTCATTAGCTTCCATCCCCTGAATTCCTAGTTTCCTAAGACTGAAATGTACTAGCTTCACTGAGGCTCCTGACACGCTGTAAAATTACTTAATGGTTATCAACAGGATGCTGCATCCTGGTCAAACCAGACAGCCGCCGGGTCTGATGGTCCAGGGTGAGCTGGAAGCATGCAATCTGTGAGTTCTGCGAGAGTTCTAGGTTCGCAAAATGCCCACGAGTGTCTGCGCGTCAGGAGGATGGCTCAGTGGTTGGTTTCTACCTCTCCTGTCACCACTTCCATGAGCCTCCGTTTACTCACCTGCAGCAGGGTTGAGTGAAGGAGAGGGAATAATGATCTCTCATGGCAGGGCTATGAGAAATAATTAGAGAAACATTGCAAAGTGTTTGAATGAACAAATTCATCTGAAAAACCATTTGAATGGGTCTCTGGGGAACAACAAACAGACTTTTACAAGTTCACAGTTACTTAGCTAAGATCAGGTGATGATATTTTATTTCAGGAAAAAGCAAACACCATGTGCTGGCTGAGTTGCTCATGCTTGGGCCGAGTGAGGGACATCTGGGAGGAGGGAGGTGAGGGCTGCCCTGTTTCGGCCCCAGCCCTGAGAGGAGCCTTCACCCTTTCCGGTCACAGACCAGCAGCATCTCCACCGACACCCTGGGTCCTGCCATCTCTCTGCCCAGATGTTTGGCTTCCCCTGACATGCCCTGCCATGGCACACTCTCAGCTGCATGTCTCCTTCCTGGGTTTTCATTTTCTCTGCTTTTGTCTCCTTTTATCAAGTGAAAATGCCCCATAAAAGCTCAATATTTAGTTTTGGCATATGGTGGGAGTTGGCCAAAAGCATTTATCTTCTTTACTTCTCCATTTTCCAGACTATTCGTCAGGAATAGGAGGGTTGTATGTCTTATTTGGAAAATATATTTTTACTTTTTCTTTTTCCCTCCCTCCCTCCCTCCCTCCCTCCCTTCCTTCTTTCCTTCTTAATTCTTCTTTCTTTCCTCCTTCCCTTCCTTCCTCCCTCCCTCTCCGCTCCCCCCCCCCCCCCCGCCCCCATTCTTTCTTTCTTTCAGTGATTTCCAGGATTCCTAGCTCTGGGGATAAGGGAGCTCAGTGTGTAGCCACAGATAATCTGTGAGGTGGCAGAAACACTGTGTCAATCACAACAGCTCCGGAGGGAAATACTGACGATGCTTTATCCCCGGAGTCACAGAAACTGCTCTGCTCGAGACCTGAAAAAGCATACCTTCATGCCCCTGGGGAACCAAAGGGGCCTTCTGGGCCTCAGTTTCCATGTCAAGTACCTGCAGCCTCACTCGTGCTGTGGCCTTGCCTCTGCTCTTTGGGCCTGTTTCAGTCACTGGGGAGATCTGCTGAGGGTGGGAAGCCCGAGGCTGGGCTGACTATGTAGTTATAGCTATATTATTTTGGCTCATAGCATAGCTTCTCTGGGCCTCCATTTCTTCATAAATAAGTAGGAGAGGCTTAGACTAAATCAGTGGATTTCAAAATGTTACTTTTAAATGTTTTTAGCAGTGGAATTCTTTTCTCAAAATCTCGCGTGCAGGACCTCATTACAAGAAACATACAAAGGTGGAGCTACCCTGCTTGAAGGTGGGTGGGAGGGCTTGCTTGCTGACTCCAGGGCCCAGGCTGGGGACAGTGGAGGAGACACCTGCTCTGGTCCATTCCGGCTCCCATAGTCTGTGATTCAGGACCCCCGTAGCCCCTGACTCCAACTGAGGATGTAGGAAAGGAGTAAGGAACCAGAGCACCATCTTGTTGCCCTATTGTGTGGCATCCCTGACTGCCTTCTCTGTTCCAGAGCAACTGGTGGGAAGTAGGACCCTCCGGTTCTGACACGGCATTCCCTAAGCGGGGCCAGCCTGCCCCCCACCACGGCCTGCTGTCGCTGTCTTCCTCAGCCTCCCAGTTTCTGAGGCCCTGCAGATGTGAAGGCTGACCTGGGACCTGGGAAAAGGCCTGGGTGGGTGGGGGGCGGGGAGCTGGTGACCTCACAGGGGAGGAGATCAAAGGAGGCTGAGCTCATCTGACCCAGGCCACAGAGTCAGGACCGGGGACAGCTGTGAGAACAGAGGGCGGGCACCCAGCGCTCCAGGCAGGAGGAAGGAGGCTGGGGCTCCTTCTCTAGCTTCCAGGTGCTACCTGCTTTCCTGCACAGGCATTTCTGTGGTGGACAGTTGAGAGAGAGAGAGGTGGGGGGGGGCTGGTAGAATTCCTGGTTGTTTTGTTTCTTTCCACTAATTCCTCATCCTGCACTCCTCTCCCACCTCCTCAGACTTTATAGGAATTTTTGGTTATTCGACACACCCTCTTTCCTGTCAGGCCATATTTCATTTCTCACATTCCACCCCGGGGCCTAGGTTAGCAGAGCCCAGCTGCCCCGGTTAACCTAGGTGAGATATTAAACCCCACCCGCCCCGGGAGGCACCCATCAGCGTCCCCGAGCCGCGGGTTCTCTCCCTGGTGAAACGGAGGTGATAACAGTTCTCATGGTATTTTCAATTAAAAATTCCTGAAATGTTTCCAACATCAGCCAGCCAGAAAGGAGGGTGATAAAGAACAAATGGTGACAAGGAGAGAAAGAAAGAGAGAGAAGGGGGCGGGGTGGGGGAGGGGGAGCAGGCATGTGAGGAGCCAGGAGTCAGCAAGGGAGCCAGGGAGACCAGAAGCCAGAAAACCGAGGGCAAGAAAAGAGTAGCTGTCAGAAGAAAGATGAAGAAAAAGGGGGGCGGATTAAGCTGCGAAAGTGGAATGGGAGGCCCAAGAGAGAGCAGGACCTGCATGCGGAAAAACTGAAAACAGCCAAAAGATAAAACGCTTTGGCTCTAAGTCCAAAAAGTGCAACAAAGTGAGCCGGCACGTACTGAGCATTCATTAGCCAACTTTCCTGTAGTGTCCTTAATGATCCTCCCTTTGAGATTCTTTATCATCGTCTTTCTCATACTACCCAGAGGGCCCATCCCCGAAATGTACCTGAGGCCCCAGGGAAGGGAGTCACGAGGTCTAAACCTTTCAGCAAAGGAGGACACTTTTATCCCAAAGGCTTTTGTTGGCTTTCCAGCAATTACAGAGGACGGAGCCCAGCCCTGGCCTCCTAGGCAGGTACTTGACAAATTCATTCTGTTGAAACTGATGTGGTCACCCATCCTGTCGGGGAGGGAGGTCCTCAGGCAAAGATAAACAGCAGAGAGATGGGGAAGGGCCGTTATGTAACATTCCCAAACACACCACTTCAGAGAGCGTGCGGAGGAGGAAATGAGAACCAGTCATTTCAAAGGCAAAAAAGCAAACTAAAACCCCCACAGGCACCCACTTCCACACAGAGCTGTGCCGAGGAGGGAAGTCACTGCATCAACAGGATCCGCTGCCACTGGGAAGCTGCTCGTGGAGTTCTCTGGAGGAAATAGCCGCAGAAATGGTCTCCTCCAAAGAGTGTGGGATCCCCCTCCCGTGTCCCCCCAGCCCAGACAACCGTGCCACCCACCACCCAGAAACCCCGGCACAGTCTACCTGGCCGCCTCCTCTTCCCCCCACCGCCATTGTTGTTCATCACCATGTGTGGGAGCACTTCCTCCCTCCACCTCCTCCGTAACCGCCTGGCCCAGGCCACCACCCCCTCCCTCTCCTGGGATATGGTCTGGTAATGGCTTCCCGGTGGCCTCTCTGCGGTCACTCCGGCTCCCCCATATCCATTGCCCACCCCATGGCCAGTGGATCTACGAATGTGACTCTCAGGGCGTTTCACCACTGAGAGCCTTTCCATGGCTTCCGGCTGTCCCCGAATCGTGTCAACAGTGTAAGTGTGGCCCCAAGGCTGCTGGCCCACCCTGTGACTCTCCCACCCTGCACTGCTGGATGCTGGGCGTCCTTCCTGTCCCCTATCGACAGCCCAATTCCCTTCTGCAGGGCAGGGTCTCTCCTTTCTGTGGCATCTGACTCACCCTGAGAACTTGCTGAGGGAAGGGAAAGATCAAAGGAGGGGCCCTACGTTCTCCCGGGCTAGCAGGCTTCTCGGCTGGTCTGTGGTCCTTGCCTCCCTAGTTACTGCGGTACATCCTGACACGAGGTCGTACCAGGGAACCGGGGTCCTTGGAAACTCCCCAGTGGCACCCACGCCTCCTTACTTCCAACATCTGTTCCCATTGACAGACCACCTGCTAACTCTCGATGAGTTTTAAGCAGTTGTTTTCCTGAAGGTTTAAGAGAACATCCCCAAACTGTACCCAGTGGGAGTGGGGCAGTTCTGACTTAGGCTAACTTGTCCCTTGGGCTGGAGCTAGGTTCAGATAGAAGCCCTGTTTGAGGAGATTCTGCCCCTACTCCTCCACCCTCACTACCTCCTCAAGCACCTTTGTACCTACTTTCGGTCTCCTTGAATACCCCACATCCAAAGCTGTTAATGGTCTGAATATCGGTGTCCCCCCAAATTCCTAGGTCGAAGCCCTAACCTCTAATGTGATGGCAATGGGAGGTGGGGCTTTGGGGGTTAATTAGATCGAGATGCAGTCATGAGGGTGGGGGCCCCCCATAATGGGACTAGGGCCCTTATAAGAAGAGGAAGAGATACCGGAGCTCCCTCTCCATGTTCACACACTGAGGACAGGCCAGGTGAGGCCACAGTGAGAGGGCAGCCATCTGTAACCCAGGAAGAAGGCCCTCACGAGACGCTGAATCTGCCAGCACCTTGACTTTGGACTTCTAGCCTCCAGAACTATGAGAAATAAACGTCTGCCATAGAAACCACTCAGTCTACGGCGTTTTATCAAGGCACCCCAAGCTAAGACAAAAACCCAGTCCGCCTTCCTCAGGATTCTCACACTCTCCATGGGACATCAGAGCCCTCTCCTGTCCACGATGGGCCTGGCTCAGAGCTGGCAGAGGCTAACGGGCCATGCCTCTTCCCAGGCTTCTCCCTGCTCGGAGGGACAGAGTGCTAAGTGACCACTTCATTTGCAGTTTGGTCTTTATCCCTGGGAGATGCTCCCCCTGCTTTCTCTCTCAATCACCTATGAGCATGCGCCAATGTGCAAAGTAATCTTTTTTTCTGAGGATGCCACAGTGTGGTCTATGATGAAAACTTTTTTTTTTTTTTAGTCATTGTGATTTTTTATTTTTTTATTTTTAAAAGGTTATTTATTTGAGAGAGAGAATGAGCAGGGGCGAGGAGTAGAGGGAGAGGGAGAAGAAGCAGACCCTCCACTGAGCAGGGAGCCAGACTCAGGGCTCTATCCTGGGACCCTGAGATCATGACCTGAGCCGAAGACAGATGCTTAACCGACTGAGCCACCCAGGCGCCCAGTGTGATTTTGAACATACTGGTGGGTGTGCAGTGCTAGCTGATTGTGGTTTAATTTGCATTTCCCTGCTTTCTTAATGTGCTATGGCCATTTGTATATCTGCCTTTGTAAATTTGTTGAATATTAATGTTGAAATTATCTCTTGAAATATAAGTTATCAAATATCTGTTTAAAATTGATTCCTCTTTTTTATTACTGAGGTGTAGGGATTCTTTTTATGTATCTAGGAGATCAGTCCTTTCTCAGATACCTATCTTGCAAATTTTCTGTCAGTCTCTGGCTTGCCTATATATTTTCTTAATGATGTTGAAAACCTTTTTTTTT